>NC_092150.1:79676705-79721705 GCF_045791955.1 Oncorhynchus clarkii lewisi
AGCTGCAAGTTACTGGTTGTGAAGTGATTAGTAATTCCTATCAGAATCCAGCCAGAGGGAGGATATCCAACAATTTGAGTATTTTATCACCACCAGGTGAAGTACAACAAAAAAGACTACAGAAACCATCTAAACTAGAACTGTCACGCCCTGACCTTAGAGATCCTTTAAATTCTCTGGTATGGTTCCCAATCAGAGGGAGCTGTCTATCGTTGTCTCTGATTGGGGATCATATTTAGCCTTTTCCCCACCTGCTGTTTGTGGGGTCTTGTTTTTGTGTAGCTGCCTGTGAGCAGGCCAGAACGTCACGTTTTGTTTCCTTCCGTTTGTTTTTGGTGAGCTTCATATTTATTAAACATGTGGAACTCTAAGTATGCTGCGCCTTGGTCCATTCATTCAGACGATCGTGACAAGAACAACCATCTCAGTAATGTGTGCAATAAGTCCAACCCCTTACAGGTTGGATTAGTGCAGAATTTGTATTTTATTTATGCTTGTATAAGATCAATTAATCAAACAATATGCATTAGGAAACATGGATATTAAAACAAACTATTTTTTTAAATAAATCTGCAACAAAGCATGCTGGGCAATATGATAACAATGTCTTTTTCACTTTCAGTTAATGGAAAATAACTCAACACGGTTCAGTAACAACACCAAGCGATTGAAAATATTTCTTGAATCAAATATCCTCAGTTCAGTTGTGCTGAAATGTACTGTAGGTAAGATGACAGACATTCCTAACACTGATATGAATAAAAGACATGGAAAGTCACATAAATGTCTAATGACTAATTGCAACCTGAACAGGACAATGGGGAAGTAAATAATAGTGTTTAAAATCTGAACGTAGTTGTTCTCCTGGTTGGAAACTGACTGGATAAAGCTGATTATCATGTTTAATGTTGCATTTTAAATGCATGTGTTTATGTTTTTTTTTTTAAACGATCTCATCTTGAATCCATCAATAGCCTAGGCCTGCTGTAGGTGTGAGGAGACACATTTTGTACAATATGAGGAGGAAATCACAGTCCACAGCTTTCCCTTTCTCTGATTCACCCAATGATGCGCAGCTCACTTTCTCTGATTCACCCAATGATGAGCAGCTCACTTTCTCTGATTCACCCAATGATGCGCAGCTCACTTTCTCTGATTCACCCAATGATGCGCAGCTCACTTTCTCTGATTCACCCAATGATGAGCAGCTCACTTTCTCTGATTCACCCAATGATGCGCAGCTCACTTTCTCTGATTCACCCAATGATGCGCAGCTCACTTTCTCTGATTCACCCAATGATGTGCAGCTCACTTTCTCTGATTCACCCAATGATGCGCAGCTCACTTTCTCTGATTCACCCAATGATGTGCAGCTCACTTTCTCTGATTCACCCAATGATGCGCAGCTCACTTTCTCTGATTCACCCAATGATGTGCAGCTCACTTTCTCTGATTCACCCAATGATGCGCAGCTCACTTTCTCTGATTCACCCAATGATGCGCAGCTCACTTTCTCTGATTCACCCAATGATGCGCAGCTCACTTTCTCTGATTCACCCAATGATGCGCAGCTCACTTTCTCTGATTCACCCAATGATGTGCAGCTCACTTTCTCTGATTCACCCAATGATGTGCAGCTCACTTTCTCTGATTCACCCAATGATGCGCAGCTCACTTTCTCTGATTCACCCAATGATGCGCAGCTCACTTTCTCTGATTCACCCAATGATGTGCAGCTCACTTTCTCTGATTCACCCAATGATGTGCAGCTCACTTTCTCTGATTCACCCAATGATGTGCAGCTCACTTTCTCTGATTCACCCAATGATGCGCAGCTCACTTTCTCTGATTCACCCAATGATGTGCAGCTCATTTTCTCTGATTCACCCAATGATGCGCAGCTCACTTTCTCTGATTCACCCAATGATGTGCAGCTCACTTTCTCTGATTCACCCAATGATGAGCAGCTCACTTTCTCTGATTCACCCAATGATGCGCAGCTCACTCGTCAGCGATGTTTTACTTTGTAAACAATGTTTGCTCGATAGGCACGTTTAAAAGTTGATAAAATATTATGGTAGCATACAGCAGGCAGATTAGTCTTCACTTTACTGCCTATGAAGTGCTGGTGCATGTACTACAGTTGAAGTCGGAAGTTTACATACACCTTAGCCAAATACAGTTCAATTCAGTTTTCACAATTCCTGACATTTAATCCTAGTAAAAATTCCCTGTCTTAGGTCAGTTAGGATCACCACTTTATTTTAAGAATGTGAAATGTCAGAATAATCATAGAGAGAATGATTTATTTCAGCTTTTTTTTCTTTCATCACATTCCCAGAAGTTTACATACACTCAGTTAGTATTTGGTAGCGTTGCTTTTAAATTGCTTAACTTGGGTCAAATGTCTTGGGTAGCCTTCCACAAGCTTCCCACAATAAGTTGGGTGAATTTTGGCCAGAGTTGGTGTAACCGAGTCAGGTTTGTAGGCCTCCTTGTTGCACACGCTTTTTCAGTTCTACCCACATATTTTCTATAGGACTGAGGTCAGAGCTTTGTGATGGCCACTCCAATACCTTGACTTTGTTGTCCTTAAGCCATTTTGCCACAACTTTGGAAGTATGCTTGGAGTCATTGTCCATTTGGAAGACCCATTTGCGACCAAGCTTTAACTTCCTTACTGATGTCTTGAGATGTTGCTTCAATATATCCACATAATTTTCCAACCTCATGTTGCCATCTATTTTGTGAAGTGCACCAGTCCCTCCTGCAGCAAAGCACCCCCACAACATGATGCTGCCACCCCCGTGCTTCATGGTTGAGATGGTGTTCTTCGGCATGCAAGCCACAACCTTTTTCCTCCAAACATAATGATGGTCATTATGGCCAAAAAGTTATATTTTTGTTTCATCAGACCAGAGGACATTTCTCCAAAAAGTACAATCTTTGTCTCCTTGTGCAGTTGCAAACCTTAGTCTGGCTTTTTTATGGCGGTTTTGGAAAAGTGGCTTCTTCCTTGCTGAGCGGACTTTCAGGTTATGTCAATGTAGGACTAATTTTACTGTGGATATAGATACTTTTGTACCTGTTTCCTTCAGCATCTTCACAGGGTCCTTTGCTGTTGTTCTGGAATTGATTTACACTTTTCGTATTTTACCTGAAATGCACAAGGTCCTCTACTCTGACAATTAATCCACACATAAAACGGTCAACCAAATTGTTTCTAGTCATCTCTCCTCCTTCCAGGCTTTTTCTTCTTTGGAGTTTATATATTGGGATTGGCAACTAGCTTTCATAAGGTGCATTACCACCAAGACCTCCGTTCGTCTTTCAGTCACCCACGTGGGTATAACCAATGAGGAGATGGGAGAGGCAGGACTTGCAGCGTGATCAGCGTCACAAATAGAACTGACTTCTATTTTAGCGCTTAGCAACGCAGACACTCGTTGGCACGCGCGACCAGTGTGGGTGCAATAATTGAATAACATGTAAACTCAGCAAAAAAAGAAACGTCCTCTCACTGCCACTGGGGGGGGGGGGGGGTCAAAATCAAAATTAACAGTCAGTATCTGGTGTGGCCACAAGCTGCATTAAGTACTGCAGTGCATCTCCTCCTCATGGACTGCACCAGATTTGCCAGTTCTTGCTGTGAGATGATACCCCACTCTTCCACCAAGCGACCTGCAAATTCCCAGACATTTCTGTCGGGAATAGCCCTCGCCCTCATCCTCTGATCCAACGTGGATGGGATTGAGATCCGGGCTCTTCGCTGGCCATGGCAGAACACTGACATTCCTGTCTTGCAGGATATTACGCACAGTACGAGCAGTATGGCTGGTGTTATTGTCATGCTGGAGCCTGCAGGAAGGGTACCACATGAGGGAGGAAGATGTCTCCCCTGTAACGCATAGCGCCAAGATTGCCTGCAATGACAACAAGCTCAGTCCAATGATGCTGTGACACACCGTCCCAGATCATTATGGACCTTCCAACTCCAAAATCAATCCCGCTCTAGAGTACAGGCCTCTGTGTAACGCTCTTTCCTTCGACGATAAACGCTAATCCGACCATCACCCCTGGTGAGACAAAACCGTGATTCGTCAGTGAAGAGCACTTTTTGCCAGTACTGTCTGGTCCAGCAACGCTGGGTTTGTGTGTGTGTGTGAGGACCTGCCTTACAACAGACCTACAAGCCCTCAGTCCAGCCTCTCTATTGCGGACAGTCTGAGCACTGATGGAGGGATTGTGCGTTCCTGGTGTAACTTGGGCAGTTGTTGTTGTCTTAGGCCTCTCACAGTACAGAGATGGCAATTTGTTGCCATGGGCACATCTGCAGTCCTCATGCCTCCTTGCAGCATGCCTAAGGCACGTTCACGCAGATGAGTAGGGACCCTGGGCGTCTTTCTTTCTGTGTTTTTCAGAGTCAGTAGAAAGCCTCATTAGTGTCCTAAGTTTTTATAACTGTGACCTTAATTGCCTACCGTCTGTAAGCTGTTAGTGTCTTAATGACTATTCCACAGGTGCATGTTCATTAATTGTGTATGGTTCATTGAACAAGCATGGGAACAAGCAGTGTTTAAACCCTTTACAATTAAGATATGTGAAGTTATTTGGATTTTCACAAATTATCTTTGAAAGACAGGGTCCTGAAAAAGGAACATTTCTTTTTTTGCCGAGTTTATGTCTAAATATATTTTGCATTTGCAGCCGCTAATGAGGATCCTAATACAGTTTTTAACAATCACTTTGGCACTAATTTCAGAACCTTGTGGTCATTTTTCAAAACTCTAGACACAAAACTCAAAATGGTCATCACTTGTAACACAGGCTGTCCAATGTTCAAAACACTGCATTTTACATGGTTCAAATCACTCATTTATCATGAAATACCATAGGAACATTAATTTAGGTCACACACACACAAGATACCGATAGTTTCACTGTGTAGTTGTTCGTACAATCATTAAATATTGTAGTACGAAAGATGTGATACATGTTTCATTACGGTACTACACGTAAATACATCACTGTAAAATGACTAGTAAAGAGAATACTACAGACACAGTGGAATCATTGAACAAAATCTGAAATGTATTGATGAAATACAATAAAATCACAACATAGGTTTCTTTGAATCAAAGCAAAAATAACTAGCTACAAAAATAGAAAAAAACTACAGTAAAACATCAACTGCAGTGTTCCTCACCTGTCTTACTGTAAAAAGAAAAACAAAAGATTGATTACTGTACTTCTATATTTCCCTCAACCCTGTCTTGTGCATTTGGCCATAGGTTCTCATCCACATCACAATGGATGTTTTCATTAGCCAAACATCTTGGGAAGAATCTTCGGGCGAATCCAGGCCTGACACTGGTCTGCCGTGATGTCATTGCATGGTGAATCCAGGCCTGACACTGGTCTGCCGTGATGTCATTGCATGGTGAATCCAGGCCTGACACTGGTCTGCCGTGATGTCATTGTATGGTGAATCCAGGCCTGACACAGGTCTGCCGTGATGTCATTGTATGATGAATCCAGGCCTGACACTGGTCTGCCGGGATGTCATTGCATGGTGAATCCAGGCCTGACACTGGTCTGCCGTGATGTCATTGCATGGTGAATCCAGGCCTGACACTTGTCTGCCGTGATGTCATTACATGGTGAATCCAGGCCTGACACTGGTCTGCCGTGATGTCATTGCATGGTGAATCCAGGCCTGACACTGGTCTGCCGTGACGATGTAAATCAAGTTTTATCAAGTGCTAATCAAATGCTATGCTGCTGTGGCAGTACTATTGGTAATTAAACTAGTTAGCTGGCTATAAACACCCACTGCACGTGGCATCTTTATACAGATGTCACAATGACTTGTGGGCAATGGGATCAGAACCACAACGACAAAAACTGTATTAAAAAAATATGTATACCACCACCCAAAAGGGCACTTGGTAGGTGGGAGGGCAAAGGGGCCGGTGCTAGACACAGGTAGCAGGTAGACCGCTATCTGTGCACGTGCCTGGTGTGTGGGTGTGTCTGTGTGTGCATGTGTGTTTATACGTGTGTGTATGTTTGGGTGTGTGATAGATTGTGTTTGTGTATGTGTGTGTGTCTCTGTGTGTGTGTGTGTACACTTGTTTGTGTGTGTGTGTGTGTGTGTGTGTGTGTGTGTGTGTGTGTGTGTGTGTGTGTGTGCGTGTGTGTCTGTGTGTGTACACTTGTTTGTGTGTGTGTGTGTGTGTGTGTGTGTGGTGTGTGTGTGTGTGTGTGTGTGTGTGTGGGTGTGTGTGTAGAGGCATGTATTCATGGACACCAAGGGAAGCTAGGCTCCCCCCAAAAAATAAAATATAGATAGCATTCAACTATTTATCTTTCGTCTCTCTGTGTTTCATAATTTTCTTTAAATTCGGAAGAGGCTGAATGTATCTCACAGGAAATAGCATTTGAGAGAGCAAAACAGCTCCCCTCTGTCTCTCTAGGTGTAATCCATCTAAATGATACTGTCTGGTCCAAACAAGTATGATATTGTTGCCTCCCGTAGCATTCAATGCAAGGGAAGCTAGCGAGCATTTGTCCCCCCTTGACAAAGAAAGTATAAAAAATGAGTGAGCTTAACTGTGAATGGTCCTGGCGAAAGAAAAAAAATTGTGCCAAGGGAAGCCAGCTTGGATTTGTCATCTCTCCTATCAAATTGCTTTGAGAGCAATACGTCATTAACAGAAACAACTTGAATTGTTGCGTCTTGTGATGTTGTCCTCCGGTAGCTAGCTATCTAAAATTGTCCCTTTCCTAAATTAGCCACGGATGGAGATACAAATTTGGACTTGTGGTTTTACTTAATTAGTTCTACTGGCCAATGATTATAACAATGATTCTGATCCAGCCATTAATTCATACATTGTTGTGCCCCTGTACAGTAGCTACATGTAGAAGGCTAATGTTAACTAGCTAACGTTGCCCAAGAATGGTAGTTAGGTTAGCGAGTAAGTGTTTAAACAAAAAAGAAAAGTGTATACTGTATGACAGTGACTGTTTCATCAACATGAAAGAGAGGAGGATGAGTCAACACGAAAGTGAGGAGGATGAGTCAACATGAAAGTGAGGAGGATGAGTCAACATGAAAGTGAGGAGGATGAGTCAACACGAAAGTGAGGAGGATGAGTCAACACGAAAGTGAGGAGGATGAGTCAACACGAAAGTGAGGAGGATGAGTCAACATGAAATAGAGGAGGATGTGGTCTTCACACTCAACATTAACTTGCTTAACCATGCTGTAGGTCATGTACCTGTCTGTGGTCTTCACCGGACAGAGGTTGTTCTCTGAATTTGTGGTAAAACAAAGGTGTGGTTGAAATGATTCTGCCACTGTCTTCTTACTGTCTCTGCCTTTAGGCTTGGCTTCCCCAGTGATTTTACCCATGCACCACTACTGTGTGTGTGTGTGTGTGTGTGTGTGTGTGTGTGTGTGTGTGTGTGTGTGTGTGCGTGCGTGCGTGCGTGCGTGCGTGCGTGTGTGGATGTGCATATGTGTGTATGTGTCTGTGTGGGTGTTTTTTTTTGCGTGTGCATGTGTGTGTGTGTAATCTGTGTGTGTGTGTTGCATCACCTTGCATTGAAACACTTCCCAGGCAAGCAGATGGTTAGGTGACAGATGAGATTATTCATGCATGTTGTTGAACAGACCTTCAGGTATTTACAACATCAAAGCAACTCTTCACACCTTGTTTTCACCTGGAAGAGGTCACAACCACAGTGTAGACTGTAGGCTCGCTTGTTTGGGAGAATCTCACCTAACAGCCATAGTAACAAGGAACGATTTGAGTTTGTTAGGCTCTCTCCAGAGTAAGCCACTAAGGAGGGATGAATGTGTGACATGCACGCAGGCGCACGCACACACTCACACACCACACTCTTCCTCCATAGAAACAATATGACACATGATCATAGGCCAGACCACTCTCACGCCCTCTTCCCCTCATTCCCTCACCGTCATGACTCACCCGTTCGCTGCTCTGCCTGTCAGTGATTAAAGTAAAGCGGAGCCCAGCGTGTCGGAAAAATGAAACACCATGACCCTCTTTGCTTAGTTAAAACACACTCATCTCACCACACAGCCCACATGCCATTACTGTAAAAAACCTACCCTTTATCTATCTTTCCTGTCCAACTTCCAGACCTGCTGGCCAACACTGTCAAAATCACATAATCCTTATGTGTGTGTGTGTGTGTTTGTATGTGTGTGTATTTGAAATACTCTTACTAATCTCTATCAGTCCCATCTGAGTCATGCAAACCACTATATAATTGGCTGATGTGAGCTCACTTTACGTCTAGCACCTACAGGATCCTTATGAAACAGAAATGAAGGGCAATGGGATGGCAGTTAACAGATCAAATCACCTATGCACTTCTCATGTTGTTGCTCATGGGGCTTTTGACTTGGACGTACCCCTAATCTAGTGCTGTATTGGACAGGGCCATGGATTAAACCATGCCCTGAAGTCTCATGCCCTTCAACTATATATGAGGTAGATTTTCACATGTTTTCAAGACACATTCAACATTTAAGATGTCAGTTGGAGGCTAGACACAGATGTCACATTTTGGATGTCAGTTGGAGGCTAGACACAGATGTCACATTTTGGATGTCAGTTGGAGGCTAGACACAGATGTCACATTTTGGATGTCAGTTGGAGGCTAGACACAGATGTCACATTTTGGATGTCAGTTGGAGGCTAGACACAGATGTCACATTTTGGATGTCAGTTGGAGGCTAGACACAGATGTCACATGTAGGATGTCAGTTTCAGGCTAGACACAGATGTCACATTTAGGATGTCAGTTGGAGGTTAGACACAGATGCACGCACACATACTGTACATGCATTTATGTAAAGGGGGGGGGGGGGGTCCAGTTATTAATTCTGATTATAAAACCACATGATCATTTTACTAAATGGTATTGGTTGAGATTATATAATATGCCAAACAAAATTCACACGGTCATTTAAAATTGTTTGTCAAAGTTAGCTCAACTGCCCTGTTGATAATGATAAGGCACAGGATAATAATCCTGTGCAGTTTATAAAATCATTCCATCTATACTCATCTCTTTAAAGATCTGCGGGTCTGGAGGTATGCTCAGTAGGTCTCAGCATGCAGTGTTTTCTCCCTCTGCACTGTGACTGTCAAAGGCTGTCGTAAATTATTCCGTTCCCTGTTCTGAGTGGTTTCAGAGGTAGTGGAGAGAGTGCCCACTAACTACAGACAGCTCTTATTTACATTGCTGTGTTCAAAGGTTCTGGTCTAATTCAGCTGGGCAGAGAGAACATCAATATAGGGGAGCTATGTTCTGGGTTAGGCATCCATTATTAAAGGCCAGTGGCCTTGAGTCCAATGTTGTTTACATACTAGCCTCAACTTAACACGACTCAATGCAGGGGAGACTCCCTCAGGACCGACCACTTCACGGTCTCAGAGTAGAAATCTCTTTCATCTGAGAGTTTGTTGGAAAATAATAATGTTCAAAGTGTGTGTGTAGGACAGAGACAGAGAAAGTGTGTTTGATTGTGTGTGTGTGTTTGTGTGTGTGTGTGAGTGCATGATTCTGGTGTGTTTGTGATTGTAGACGTGTGTCTTAATATGTGTGTCTCTAATTACAGACCAACGGAGAGTCTGTATTGTCGCCGCAGGACGTTGGATATTTGTGTCATTTACATGTATTCCAGTATTCCACTTTCTTTTCAAATGTTCAACCGACTGTTTCTTTCCCTCCATACAAGGGTGTTTCTGTGGAAACATGCAGGGCTGAGTGTTATTCAGGCATAACCCACTTTCCAATCGCACGCTGAAGCACATGTCAAATAAATGTACCGTTTGTGAGATAAAGCTCACTGATATTAACAGAATTAACCTTGAATAAGGAAATAAGGGAACGGGAAGATGTGTTCACATACTGCAGGCAGGGGGTTGCTGTAGATTGTATTTAACTAGGCAAGTCAGTTAACTACAAAATCTTATTTACAATGACGGCCTACCCCAACAAACCCAGACCACGCTGGACCAATTACACCTTATGGGGCTCCCAATCACACCTGGAATCAAACTAGAGTCTGTAGTGACACCTCTAAACAGGAGCCCCGATCAGCGGTGGCACAGGTCACAGAGTGGTGTGACAGAGAAAATATTCTGGGGCATGTAGTTTTTCCTGATCTGGTAACCTAACCAGGTGAAACTCCAGACTTGATACTGTATGACGTGATTAATCTGTTATAAAACAGGTTGAATATGGGCTATGATCGGACCAGCATTGTTTAAATCAGGGCACGTCTTTTTAAACTCCTGGCCTTGGGGAGGATGAAAACCCTGTCAAAATGCAGGAACCTTGTACTTGTTCATCTGAATTATATTTTAAAGAAAGACTAGGGGGGTTTCCTATACACAGACACAGATAAATCAACAGGATTGGTGGTCTTGATTTGATTTGATTTGATTGGACAATACAATCAGAGGGCTAAGCTAGCAGGTTTGCACTGTGTAGTCCTGCCCTATGAAACTGTAGGCCTAATAAAACGTGCACATACAGTTGACCTACAGTTTATATCAGCTATTGTGTTTATTCATTCATTCCAGTTAATAATTTTGGATTGAAAACGTCTAGGTAGCTTAGTCAGCCCAACTTTGAAAATAAACCACATTTGATCCTATTCACATTGAGATAAGGTGATAAGTTGGACAGATCGAGTGAAAAAAAGCTATTTTCCTCCTCACTATCACGCATTAGTTTCTCTTCCCCACCCGCCATTTTTAAAAAGACCCAACGGGGCTCATTGTTTTCTTGAATTATGCAGAAACGGGTAGCGTGGGGGTCATGTAATTTATTTGGTTGGAAAGGGGAGAAAGTGTGTTTTACAATGGTATTGACATTACAGTTGATCTGGAAGTATTACATTTTTGGGGCGCTAAAATAAGGTCAATTGTACAGACCAAGGCGATGTACAAAAGTGAGTGAGTTTTTATTTAGCTACCTAGCAAATTTTGTCATATTAGCATTGACATGAAATCAGTTAAAACATCTCAAAACAAGACATGGTATCAAGAAAATGATAAATCTTGCTGAAACGAGCCACCTACGATTCCGTGCATGGCAGCTTCTTGTGAATTTTGCTAGCTATCTCACCATTCAAAATCATAACAAAGCAATGCTTCCTCCCCCATCGATGGGAGCACATCATTTTCGTGACGTTGTCAGCCGACACGTCTACTCTAAATAAACTCCCATATCAATAACCCAACTCAATTAGGTTCAGGCTCTGACTGGATCCTCATACATGCATGGGGTCACACACACATGCACACGCACACACACACACACTCGACCCCATGTGGTCTCTGGAATAAGAAATAAAACCCTGCTTATCCAGTTCTGTCGCTAGACGTGGCGCTAAGTGTTTTGCCTGAATCTGTGATGATGTCACACCAACTCAATTGAACAGAAGTGTCTTAGGCAGTTCCACTACTGGAGGATTCTGAGAAACAGACAGACCGACATGTTAGAGGAGTGCTTCAGCGTGGATTGCAGCAGGAGACTCACTTAATTTATGTGATTACCAGGCGATGAGAAATGTCACGAATAATACCTTTTAATTAAGTCTGGTCAGTAAAAAATAAAAATAAAACATAATCACCACTCATAAGCCTCTCTCCCGCGTCGGTAGGCTATCAGGTCATTCTCAACCCCACTTGACAACTCTTTAAATTGTAGACCAGTGCCCACGTTGTTTCGTCTCTCAAATGCAATTTGACTCGATTCATATTAATCAGCGTCTACTATCCACTGAACAAAAGAGAAAAGTTTTTGACGTTGTGTGAATTGAAGGTTTGGGTATCTAGACAACTCTTTTCACATGAGGTTATGAAAAGTGCAGTATGTAGCATCCTGTTCTATTCAGTGAGTGCATTTATGGGGCATTCGGTTTATTTGATGTGGTGAAGCTCTCACAGCACCATTAGTAATTGATTTGCACATTCGCTTTAGTAACTTAATTTAACTAATGATAAATGAGAACCTCTATTTGAGTTAGCAGGGAATACAATTTTAATCAAAATATGAATACATTTATGTAACTTTATATAATTATATAGCCTTGCTATTTATATAAAAATAGTACAACTGCAGGTTTTTATTATCATGTAGTGGTTGATTACAAGGAAGTGGAATAAAAATATGTTCTGGTTTCTTTCATAATAACAAAGAATCTATTTCAATCCAAATGAAAAGAATATCTTCTTATTTCACCACTGGACCAGTACTATTTCCAGTAGAACGTGTGCATATGAAACTCCAAACTCCATGCAACCCTGACTTCCCTCAGAGACCTGTGTCAGTATTTGTGAGAAGCACATTCTGAGAAAAGAACAGACCAAGATTATTTTGGTAGTCAAGTGAACAGAGAAACAACCAAAGTTCCTCGCAATTCTTCCGCATTCCTGGAAGAGGCTTTCTGGCCTAGCGGAAGAGGATTAGAAGAAGACAGCACAGCCCACATGGTCTTAGTGCGGTTTGTCTCCTCTCCCAACAGAGAGAGAGAGAGGGAGAGGGAGACGGAGAGGGAGAGGGAGAGAGAGAGAGAGAGAGAGAGAGAGAGAGAGAGAGAGAGAGAGAGAGTGTGAGAGAGAGAGAGTGAGAGAGAGAGAGAGAGAGAGAACAGTGCCCAAAAACTCAGAACAGTAATTGTCTTTGCATCCAGCAGGCCAAGCAAGGAGCGTGAGCAAACCACACTCCAACTCCAACCCATCCTGTCTCTTTGTCCCAGCTTTCAATAAGTATGGACTCATCATTCTGGAAGTCTCAGGCTCTCAATAGTCAGAATTTAGTTTAGAGGGGTTGAATCAAATTACATCCTGAGTATAGCAGGAGAAGATACAGAGAGAGAAATGAGTAGTTCACATTGTACACGTTTTTGGGGGTTTCCTCCAACAATGTCCCTCAACCCAGAGTGCGATCTAACTGAGTCCATCAAATCCACAGCAAATTGAGTCCCTCAAATCCACAGCAAATTGAGTCCCTCAAATCCACAACAAATTGAGCCTCAAATCCAAAGCAAATTGAGTCCCCCAAATCCACAGCAACTTAACCTCTAGTGACACCCCATCCCGTGAACGGGACCGTTGTCATCATCTGACACTAATTAGCATAACGCAACGGACATAAATCTTCCTAGAAAATCTTCCTATTCATGAAAATCACAAGTGAAATATATTGGAACACAGCTTAGCCTTTTGTTAATCATCCTGTCATCTCAGATTTTCAAAATATGCTTACAGCCAAAGCTAGACAAGCATTTGTGTAAGTTTATCGATAGCCTAGCATAGCATTATGCCTTGCTAGCAACGAAGTCACGAAAATCAGAAAAGGAAAAATATTCCAAATTAGCTCCATAATATCGACAGAAACATGGCAAACGTTGTTTAGAATCAATCCTCAAGGTGTTTTTCAAATATCTATTCAATAGTATATCCACCGGGACAATTGGTTTCTCAGTAGAAGCTATTGGAATAATGGCTACCTCTGTACTTTAGCAAGATTTTCTCTCCGGGAGCATCATGTGACCACTTGCGCAATGTAGCCCCCTACGGGTATTCTTCAACATAAATGCGTAAAACTACGTCACAATGCTGTAGACACCTTGGGGAATACGTAGAAAGCGTAAGCTGGTTCATAGCACATTCACAGCTGAATGGGGACTCATTGGCACGCAGCGCTTTCAAAACCTGGGGCACTTCCGGATTGGATTTTTCTCAGGCTTTTGCCTGCAACATCAGTTCTGTTATACTCACAGACAATATCTTTACAGTTTTGGAAACGTTAGAGTGTTTTCTATCCAAAGCTGTCAATTATATGCATATTCTAGCATCTTGTCCTGACAAAATATCCCGTTTTAAACAGGAATGTTTTTTCAAAAATGAATGAAAATACTGCCCCTAGAGTCTCAACAGGTCTTCACTAGGGTAGGGGGCACTATTTTCTCCTCTGGATGAAAAGCGTTCCCAAAGTAAACTGCCTGCTACTATGCATATAATTGGTAGATTTGGATAGCAAACACTCTAACGTTTCCAAAACTCTTAAAATAATGTCTGTGAGTATAACATAACTGATTTGGCAGGCGAAAACCTGAAAAAAATGCATTCAGGAAGTGGGATTATTTTATGTTTGTAGTTTTCTATTGAATGCTATTACAGTATCCATTGATTTAGGACTCAAATTGCACTTCCTATGGCTTCCACTAGATGTCAACAGTCTTTAGAAAGTCTTTAGAGTAAGACCACTCTGAATGAGTGGACTCTACAGTGTCCCAGAGATTTTTCATGTGCACGACCGAGAGCACACCTTTCTTGTTTACCCTTTTATA
This sequence comes from Oncorhynchus clarkii lewisi, assembly GCF_045791955.1. Lineage (NCBI taxonomy): Eukaryota > Metazoa > Chordata > Actinopteri > Salmoniformes > Salmonidae > Oncorhynchus > Oncorhynchus clarkii. The sequence goes on from NC_092150.1 coordinate 79,691,113, forward strand.
TTGACAACGTTATTGTCCGGTTGAAATATTATCAATTATTTAGGCTAAAAACAACCTGAGGATTGATTATAAACATTGTTTGACATGTTTCTACGAACTTTAAGGATACTATTTGGATTTTTCGTCTGCCTGTTGTGGCTGCGTTTGAGCCTGTGGATTACTGAAGAAAATGCGCAAACAAAACAGAAGATTTTGGATATAAAAAGGGACTTTATTGAACAAAACAAACATTTATTGAGTAAATGGGAGTCTTGTGATTGCAACCATATGAAGATCATCAAAGGTAAGTGATTAATTGTATTGCTTTTTCTGACTTGTTTAACTCCTCTACTTGGCTGGTAACTGTTTGTAATGATTTGTCTGCTAGGCACTGTTCTCAGATAATCGCATGGTATGCTTTCGCCTTTTTGAAATCTGACACCGTGGTTGGATTAACAAGAAGTTAATCTTTAAACCGATGTATAACACTTGTATGTTTTATGCATTTTTATAATGAGTATTTCTGTTTTTGAATTTGGCGCACTGCAATTTCACTGGATGTTGGCCAGGTGGGATACTACCATCCCACATCCCCTAGTGAGATTAAGTCCCTCAAATCCACAGCAAATTGAGTCCCTCAAATCCACAGCCAATTTAGCCCCTCAAATCCACGGTATGAGCTTCATTAGAAGGAGAATAAAATGCACAGACACCTACAGTGCATTCGGAAAGTATTCAGACCTCTTGACTTTTTTCACATTTTGTTTCCTTACAGACTTATTCTCAAATGGAATGAAACCATTTTTTCCCACCATCAATCTACACACAATACCCAATAACGACAAAGTAAAAACAGGCTTTTGCAAATAAATTAAAAACAAAAAACTGAAACATCACATTTACATAAGTATTCAAATGAAAATCAAATGTTATTGGTCACATACACATATTTAGCAAATGTAATTGCGGGTGTAGCGAAATGGTTGTGTTCCTAGCTCCAACAGTGCATTAGTATCTAACAATTCACAACAATACACACAAATTGAAAAGTAAAATAATGCAATTAAGAAATATATACATATTAGGACGAGCAATGTTGGAGAGGCATTGAAAAAATATAGTAGTGTAGAATACATTATATACATGTAAAATGAGTAAAGCAGTATGTAAACATGATTAAAGTGACCAGTGTTGCATTATTAAAGTGAACAGTGATTCCATGTCTATGTAAATCGGGCAGCAGCTTCTAAGGTGCAGGGTTACGTAACCGAGTGGTATCCGGCTAATGATGGCTATTTAACAGCCTTGAGATAGAATCTGTTTTTTAGTCTCTCTGTCCCTTTAATGAATCAGTACTTTGTTGAAGCACCTCTGGCAGCGTTTACAGCCTCAAGTCGTCTTGGGTATGATGCTATAAGCTTGACACACCTGTATTATAGCAACGGGTCTGAATACTCATGTAATTTTTTTTTATTTTTTATTTTTTATAAATTTGTAAAAAAATAAAAAAAAATAAAAAAATGCTTTCACTTCGTCGTCATGGTGTATTGTGTGTAGATCAATGAAGAAAAAAACATAATTTAATCCATTTTAGAATAAGGCTGTACCACAACTTAATGTGGAAAAAGTAATGTGGTCTGAATACTTTCCGAATGCACTGTACATTCCTCTCCGGCAGCTAGGCTAGGTTCCAGCCCAGTCCTATATCCTGGAAAGACTGAGGTCAAGGAACTACCAGACCCCGCCATAACACCTCTGTTGATTCGACAGCGTCTGCCATCAGACACACAAACCTCATCTAACAACCATTCCAGAATCCCTCTGGCCGCAAACGAGCCAAGATCCCCAGCTTGCTTGGCAAAATGTTCACTCACTCTTTAGTTTCGACCGATATGACTCTACTGCATACAGCCTGTTTCCATTTGTGCCTATTTTCATTTTGTTCTCTCTTTTTTATTGTCTTCCCCCAAAACAACCCGTTCAGCACTCCGTGCAGTTACAGAATGGACTGAGGAAACAAGAGCCTGATGTAGCAGACTACAGGGACTGCCACTTTCTATCATTTTTGGATCCATGATGATTTATGCTTTGTGCGTGTGTTTCTCTCTCTCTCTCTCTCTCTCTCCATCTGCACATACTAAGATCTCTCCTCTCTTCCCTTCCTTCCCCTAGAGTTTTTCCAGGCCGGGCCTCCAGCCCAAACTCCACAATACCAGTTGTCTGATTCTGAACAGATGGAACAGGAGGAAGTCCTTGGTAGAGAGTCAGAGTGTCTAAGCTGCGATAGTGTTTGATAAGCCTCACACAAGCACTGGGAAAATAAACACTAGGGATGGGGATAAAGCTGAGACATAAGAGGATGTTCTCTCTAAGGGATCTCTGCACTGTATAAACAATTAAGCCAATTATTATTCTATATATTCGGTTACATACTGTATATAAGGCCTAATTTGTATGTAGCTATTCCACTCCATGTCACAGATGGCTTACAATGGGATTTACTATTCTTTTTGTATTTGTTTCATATCTCAAGTGTGCATGCCCAACATGTTTAATAATTGCAAATTAAATGTGTGAAACTGAAATCAAATTACTCTTAGTATGTGTAAAAAAAAATCTGCAAAAAGATGATTCTGAGAAAATTGGCTTCATAAGAGTCTAAGCCGGGGGAGGGGGGTATTACTAAGATATATGGAATTGTTTTAAGAAGGTGTTTAATTTTACTATTTGATATAGAGTTTTAAGACCCCTTGAAGTATCATATTTTTTATACAAAAATATTTGGTGTCTACTAAGCTATGTTGAATACGTTTGTATGGGCTTAAAGGCCAAATGGCAGTAGGGCCAAATAAAACATATATTTGACATCCTAAACCCTACTACCCACAAGGCCTAGCTTACTTCCTGTCCCTCCCAGGCAGCTAGCCCTACCCAGCAGGCCATGCCATTCCAGCAATTGAGTGAGTAATGAACTTATTCCACTGAGTGGTTTTCAGGTTGCACTCTACACCAGGCTGTAAATCCGGAGGCAAAATAGCAGATTAGAAAAAACTTGAGTAAATAAATAAAAGGTAAAAAACAACAACACAGTACTGTCCTTCACTCACCATGAATCCAGTAAAGGTCTCAGTCAGTTTGTGTCAATCCTATCTTCCCGCTCTTCTGGCCGACTGTCAGTAGCCATCTGAGGCTTTCTGTGGTCTTCTGGAGTTATTAGCTAACAATGGGTAAGTATCTGGAATGTATCCTGATGATCGTAATAATTGTTTCTAAATCAAACTCTGTTTCTTTCTTTCTTTCTTTCTCTCTCTTCTTCTTTTTTATATATATATTTTTTTACATCCTTGGACTTTCTCCTTGTCAAGCCACAAACCACCTTGGGCGAAACAGGAGGATCTCTCACAGTCCAGTGGAAAACATGGGGGTCTTTCAAAGTCCAGTGGGAAACACTGGGGTCTCTCACAGTCCAGTGGGAAACACTGGGGTCTCTCACAGTCCAGTGGGAAACATGGGTGTCTCTCACAGTCCAATAGGAAAGGAAAGAGAGCAGAAAGCTGCTCCCATTTTACAAATATACCACTGAATTCTTCTCAAAATTAGCAGGCCTCCTGGCCAGATATCAAAATAAGCAGCCTGAAGTCAAAACAAAGGCACAGCACTGGCAGGGGTATAAACTCAAGATGTACAAACACGCACACGCACACACACACACACACACACACACGCACACACACACACACACACACACACACACACACACATACACACACACACACACACACACACACACACACACACACACACACTAGAAAGTAACCTGCCAAGCAAAACATTTTCTGCCGACTTCTCATGCTGATGCTACAATGAGGATGATGGGAGAACTGACCTCATCTGTTAAATATTGTTTTTATCTTGTACAGTAATTCCCCGTCCGTTCTGCGTATGCCCGGCGTACGACGCAGCACGGCACAGTATGTGTTTATTCCTCTCACAGGGCTATAAATTCGTGTTTTTGTGGGTGCCTGTAACTGTTGCTAAGGGCTGGAGGGGGTGGGAGAAGGGGTGGCCATTGGCCAGTTAAAATACAGATGTTGGATCAGTGGCGTAATTCCATTCAGCCATGATTTATGTTTAGAACAGCAAGCAGTCGCCAAGCTCAGCCTACCACAGTCACTCACTTCTCACGCAGGAAATCAAAGCCGACTAGAACCTAATGAGAAAAGTGAAACTGAACTTTTATGAGTTGCTCGCAAAAGTCCTCTCTTGAAGCTAATCATCTAGCTGAGGTGAGCTTAGATAGGAGAACCTTCCGTAAGAGCTTTGTGTCAGTCTTACTAACATAATACAAAACTCCCCATCAAAATCGTCAATTCAAACTACAGCTATCCAGTGACATGCATTCATGGAAGCCAGGCTTCCCCCAAAAATTTACCAAAAAATAAATAAAAAATACACATTTCAAATAATGTATCTTTCATCTCTATGTGTTCAATCATTTTCCTTCAATTCTCAAGAGGCTGAATGTATCTCACTGGGGAAAGCATCCGAGCAAGGGAAACAGCGCCCCTTTGTTTCTGTGTGTGTTGCCGATCTATCTGATGCTGAATGGTTAAATAGAATATGACATTGTTGCCGCCCGTAGCATTGAATGCAAGGGAAGCCAGGGAGCATTTGGCCTCCCTTGATAAAAAGAGTATAAAATAATAGCCAGTCAGAGTTGAGCTCAACTGTGAATGGTCCTGGTGCACCAAAAAAGTGTCAAGGGAAGCCAGTTCGGATTTGGCTTCACACCAATTACATCAAAAGCAAAACATCATTGACAGAAAAAAAACTTTAATTGCATTTCATTGTGTCATTGTCCTCAGGTGGCTAGCTAGCTAAAAATGTCCCTTTCCTAAATGTGCCATGGAGGTCATGTAACTGTAGGTTATGTAACGCACAACACAATTTAAAAAAACATTTCTGTCTTGGCTTCCCCAGTGATTTCAACCACGCACCGCCACTGGAGATAGATATATTTTTTGCATGGGCTGCGTCTCAATCCACCACTTCTGCCTGCGTTTGTCAGACCAGGAGACATCCCGAAAACATCTGAAGCGTCCGAATGTTTTGGCTTATAAACTAATATTTTAATTTTATTTTTTTATTTCACCTTTATTTAACTTCTTGGATATAGGGGGCGCTATTTTAATTTTGGATCAAAAACGTTCCCGTTTTAAACAAAATATTTTGTAACGAAAAGATGCTCGACTATACATATAATTGACAGCTTTGGAAAGAAAACACTCTGACGTTTCCAAAACTGCAAAGATATTGTCTGTGAGTGCCACAGAACTGATGTTACAGGCGAAACCCAAATAAAAATCCAATCAGGAAGTGTCGCATTTTTTGAAACCGCCTCATGCCAATGACTCCTTATATGGTTGTGAATGGGCCACGAATGAGCTTAGGCTTTCTGTCGCTTCCCGAAGATGTCGACAGCATTGTGACGTATTTGTAGGCATATCATTGGAAGATTGACCATAAGAGACTACATCTACCAGGTGGTCGCTTGGTGTCCTCTGTTGCAATTATTGCGTAATCTCCAGCTGCAGTATTTTTCTGTTTGCTTCTGATGAGAAACCAACTGTCACGACTGATATATTATCAAATAGATATGTGAAAAACACCTTGAGGATTGATTCTAAACAACGTTTGCCATGTTTCTGTCGATATTATGGAGCTAATTTGGAAAAAAGTTTGGCGTTGTAGTGACTGCATTTTACAGTCTTTTTCTTAGCCAAACGTGATGAACAAAACGTCGCTGGAAGCTCCGGCCTGGGGACCGAATGTAAGACGTTACATTGCAGCCTATTCAGCTGTTTGTCTTTTTTACTTCAAATTCAGGCTCTCCAGATTCAATAATATATTTTATTTATTTAACTAGGCAAGTCAGTTAAGAACAAATTCTTATTTTCAATGACGGCCTAGGAACAGTGGGTTAACTGCCTGTTCAGGGGCAGAACAACAGATTTGTACCTTGTCAGCTCGGGGGTTTGAACTTGCAACCTTCCGGTTACTAGTCCAACTCTCTAACCACTAGGCCCCATATAAACGTCTACCCCACGCCTTTCTACAGTTCTGCTAATCTGAATTAAACAGGATGCATTTTGTCCATAGCCAATAACTCAGTCTTTTAGAATCCAGCCTCCTATCTGTAAGAACCGACGCCGGAGATGAGAAGCAGGTAAGGGGAGTTGAACATTTAATGTAGGACAGACATGGAACAGGACAAGAACAGCGTCAGAACCAGGTAACAAATGACATACGAACATTCATGTAGCAGCAGGGAACAGAGCTGGGGAACTGACAAATATAGTGGAGGTAATAAACAGGTGATTGAGTCCAGGTGAGTCCAATAAATTGTTGATGCGTGTGACGAGGGAAGGCAGGTGTGCGTAATGATGGTGGCAGCAGTGCGTTATGCAGGGCAGCCTGGCGCCCTCGAGCACCAGGGTGGAAGAGCAGGAGCAGGCGTGACAATATCTGCTGTTTTAATACCCCTGTCCAGCACATACTGTACACACCAACCAATCCCTGCAGTCTTTACTCATACCCCAACTTCACACACTCAAACGTACGCACGCACGCACGCACGCATGCACACACACACACACGTGCACACACACACACACACACACGGCTCCTGATTCCAGTTTTATAGGCAAAAGTCAGAGAAGCCATGATTTATAATCAACTAGCCTATAAATTCTACAAACTAATCCATCAATGCAAAGGGGAGTGCTGGGTAATAAATGCTTGCTTCCTCTTGAGGCAGCCAGATTTATCCTTGTGTACAGGAGATGTTTTTGTACAAAAAAGATTAAAACAATTTGATATTTGCTTTTCAATGACACAAATATTTCTGATGGCGAGAAAAGGGAAGGGAGGGAGAGTGATGTTGGAAAGGTGTCGTTGAATTTTCTTTTCCCTTTCAAGTTTCTTCCCGGCTGATAAACAGGATATTCTACTTGGACAATGGGGACAGGAAGTGGACTTCACTCTGTCTGTTTGTCTCCGAGGGCTAGGCACGCTGGCTCGATCACTTTCTAATCTTTGCGGTCAAGATGCACCAATTAAATATCTGAATCAGAGGAAACAGACACTGTCTTAGGAACTTGGAACGCGCCGACGCCAGTAGTTAAACAATGGTCTTGACCTATCCTTCGGATAAATCATTACAGCCCTGACAAGAGGGTCACAAAGGAAAACCAAGAACCCAAAACTGGTATTATCAACACAATTTAGGCTAACACCCTTGTTTCAGGAAATCACTGTCGCTGAGAGGGAAACATATAGAAACAGAAACGTAGTCGGTCCAGTTTCCCTGGCTTTGAGTGCAGTATTCACGGCCTCAGCTCAGCTCAGCTCAGACATGAACAAATTACATCTTGTAAGATTTTCCCTGAGTTGCACATTCCAGAGTGGGCGGCCTCAATGGAATTAATGCAAACTGTGACATGTCCTATTGATCAAGGCACGAGGGAGGACCTTGCCTCGCCCCGCCTCACTGTGTGTGTGTGTGTGTGTGTGTGTGTGTGGAGTGGGAAATTCAACCCCTGTACATAATATGACACTTCAGATGGAACCATAAGGACAGCTTGGCATAGTGTCCCTCAAAACTGAGCACTGAACATGGGTCTGTTGGGCCTCTCAGCACACACACACACAGAACAGGGTGGGTGGAACAGGGGAGACAGACAGTGACAGCAGTATTTCTGAGGTAATCCTGTCCTTTAATAAGACAGACAATCAAACATGTTCTCTGGCTGTAAAATAAAATATTATTTTAAACGAGAGAGGGGTTGTCGGGGGAGAAGAAGATGCGTGTGCCAATTTTCTTTACGGCAATAAAAAAAATTGAGATTTGGGTTTCAGGGTTGCTTTGGGAAGATTGAAAACAAATGTGGGTGTGGGTCTCTCTCTCTCTCTCTCTCTCTCTCTCTCTCTCTCTCTCTCTCTCTCTCTCTCTCTCTCTCTCTCTCTCTCTCTCTCTCTCTCTCTCTCTCTCTCTCTCTCTCTCTCTCTCTCTCTCTCTCTCTCTCTCTCTCTCTCTCTCTCTCTCTCTCTCTCTCATCTGCTCCCAGGACCCACTCGTTCCTGGCATCCTCAAGATGGAAAATCACGTTAATCCTTCCACCAACACCACACATGCAAGCGTATAAAAACTCACACACGTTCACCTGCACTTACACTCAGATAACAAATATGCTCTCATGTGATACACACACACACACACACACACACACACACACACACACACACACACACACACACACACACACACACACACACACACACAGCTGACTCAGCAGGACAGCAGCAGCAGTTATGTGGTCACTCAGATGGAGGAACACGTGTCGGTCGTGGGAGAACTGACTGGTGAATGACATCAGCTCTGAGGCGATAATAATCAGGTTCGTAGAGAGCTGGCTTCACTGTAGCACCCAGCGAACACAGCAGACCACGTACTCACAAAATCATCAGCTGTGCGCACACACACACACACACACACACTCACACTCACATTCACACATGCGCGCACATGCAAACACACACAGCACCGCTATACTTTTATGGCAATCTGAATCCAATTAACAGGCAACCAACTCAGAGTTCAATTGCCAGAGGGGGGATTCAGTGAAGAAATATGAGGAATGTAATATTTTTTTATGGAGAATTCCTAGGTCTTTGTGATGTTCAACAATGGCTTTGTTCTCACAGAGAAGGAAAGAGTGCTCACCTTCTTTCTCTTGCCCCTGAGAGTGGAGGAATACGATGGAGGAGAGTCTATTTTTCTCTCTTTTCTCTTCTTTAATCACGCTGCTTCGAAGTCATCCATCCGGGGTCAGAAAGAGTTTTGGGTAATCATTGTTTGAGGGATGGTGTCTTGAACACATCTGATTGGATCGGGGGAGGTGGTGGGGGAGGAGGGGAGAGGTGGATGGGGGAGATGGTGGTGTAGGAGGGGGATGGTGGATGGGAGAGGTGGTGGTGGAGGAGGGGAGAAGTGAATGAGGGTAGGCGGTGGTGGAGGAGGGGAGAGGTGGGGGGAGGTGGTGGTGGTGGTGGAGGGGAGAGGTGGGGGGAGGTGGTGGTGGTGGTGGAGGGGAGAGGTGGGGGGAGGTGGTGGTGGTGGAGGGGAGAAGTGAATGAGGGTAGGCGGTGGTGGAGGAGGGGAGAGGTGGGGGGAGGTGGTGGTGGTGGTGGAGGGGAGAAGTGAATGAGGGTAGGCGGTGGTGGAGGAGGGGAGAGGTGGGGGGAGGTGGTGGTGGTGGTGGAGGGGAGAGGTGGATGGAAACAATGACACACTTTGGCATGGAAGGTGCGTCTAATCCCCTGCGGATACTTTGACACGGCGGTGCCATACAGAAGGAGGGAATAGAAGGTCTGTGATGGATAAAGGACTGGATTGAATATACTCCGACAGGATATGTTAATGTGGAACCAAATCAGTTTCATATGCTGCAGCACAAGTGGCTGGATCGCTCTCGAGACGCAGCACTCTGTATGAAAAGGGTGTTGAAACACACGGTAATTGCTTTCAGTGAGGTTTGGCAGTTGTGTGTGAGTGAGCATTCTGACTTTAGTAGCATTTTTTAGACAGGTGGTTTCTCTGTATTATTCTGGCAACATTACTGTACATTTCAAAGAGAAAGAGGGGAAAACCCGGGGATGTGCACTTTTAAAACTTGAGAAGCAATAAAAAAATGGGGAAAATGGCGACTTTCGAGAAATGGGAATCAACCTTCTCTGTGGAAACATTTTGTGCAGCAGGAGTGATATCGTTCCAAACCAAAGTGATTTCTCCTCCTTTCACTCGATAGGAACATAATAAATCATTTAAAAAGGTTGCCTTGCTGGGAGCTCTCTGTATAACACAATCACCGTTGTTAGTGGTGGGAAAAAGGACACTGAAATAAATATAATCAGCATTGCAGCCTACTGTCATGAGTCTCTGAATAATTGAAAAAAATTGAAAAACACCAGCTGGTGACTCGAGAAAATCGAAACATTTAACAATGGCTATTGTTGTCAGGCTGAGATTCCTCTAGCATAGGGGTTTCTTGCCAGGAAACTTGTCTTTCTCCTTTCCCTGACGCTCGTGCACTCCTATTCAATGTCTTCCTCTGTTAACTGACTGAGGACTGAGTGTGTGTCATTCCCCTTCTTCATGGCAAGAAACTGATTTGTGAAGAGTTCTACACAAGATGGCTGCCGTGAATCACCCAGGTGGGTCGACACAGCACTGATGGATGAGGTGACTAACTTACCTAACTCCCATTCTCACAGTACAGTTCTACTTTTCCATTCTCAGATACCACGAGCAGCCACCTCATTAAGGTAGATGTTTATGGTTTGAATCATAATGCAATCAGCTTTACAATGCTGAGAGAGAGAACTGAGAGAGAGGTACTGTCATCACACACACACACATCATAGATTATGCTTATGGTTGGACCTCTGATAGCCTTCCTGCAGCCCTAGAGCCATATGTACGCTTTACGGTGACCATATTAGGACAACCTCAAAGTCACAAGGAGTTGGGGAATGAATTCATTCATTCATTTGACAGATTTTTCAAATACATATATATTTGGCTCAACCACATGAGTACAACAATGCACCCATTAAAAATAATCAATTATTATTTCCATTGTGGTCCTAATTGGTGACTCTGGTGAGCATGAGGCTGTCCTACTATGGACACTGTACCTATGGCTCTGGGGCTGTGTTCTGTGCTGTCAGATATAACTGATATGTGGGGTTGGAGGTGTGATGGCATCCAGCTGTCTCTGAGCCTGTGGTCTTGACTCCTGACTGAGCTGAGCGATGTGGAGGTGCCATTGACAGGCAGCTTGACATATAAGTGTGGAGGAGGCAATGAGAACTGGGCCATTCTTATATAGCTCTGATACTCACAGGCATGGTATTCTGTAACACTGGCAGGTAGTTTTTATTACGAGGTTGTGACATTGTGTGACATTGTGTGTTGTCTTGAACTATCCCAGTAGGACTCTGACCTCAAGGGAACTAGATAAAATGACAAAACTACAGTCTATGACATGAAGAAAGAACATCAGTTTTCCACCATAGTGCCAATGACTAGGATCTACTCTAAAGCAAACCAAATTCCCTCTGGAGACAATGAACATTCATTAATTAATTGATTGATCGAATCATAGATTGTTTGAGACAACTGCCCATACAATATACTGTATGGTCAATTATTTGGTATCATCAGGCAGACCATGTCTGGTTTCTGTGAAATCAATATTTTCTTTTGATTAAAGTCATCATTAAATTGCAGTCTATCTCCCAATAGACTTGCAGTGTAAAGCCCGGTGTGAACTCAGAGATGAGGACCAAGCGTAGAGATGAATTCAACGATTCAAGACCAAACCAGGTTTAATATTTCAGAGGTTTTCTTTAAGTAAGAGCCCAGAACATTAATTAATGCCCATTACAGCAAAAGTGGAGAATCTACTGGATGTTGGCAGATGTCAGTCAGTCTTCTGAGGGTGACACACACCACGGGACAAAGGCTTTCAGCCATTGCAGTCCTACTTATGTGAGTTGAAAGAGAGGAGATAGAAATGAATTCCTATGGACGTGTGAGGGAGGCTTTAATGTACCGCGATGTCTCACATCTTCTGAAATGTTTCTAACTAATGACAGTTATGACAAGAACTACTTTACTTCAAATCACAGTTTTAGACACTATGCTGGAATAAATGAAGAATTTTATACTGTGGTTTTCACAACCTTGGTGTGAGAGTGTTGTGAGAAACCACCTCTCATTACACCAACTAATGCCAGCGATAAATCAAGAGGTAAAGAAAATACTTGACCAAAAATAACAAGCTAAGCAAAAACAAATGCAACCGTGAGACTAAAGTGTAGAAAAGCTGAAGGTGACAACAACATAAAACTATTTATAAATGGGCAGATTGCAGCCGGCTGAAGATCAATAACACCAAATGAAATCAGACAAATCACATGCAACAAATCTAACAGAGTTAGTAAGCCTTTATCCTACTGTGCCAGTCCTCCAAGGGTCTCATTCCTTGATACTCCTCCAGGTAAAAGAACCTCCCCAAATATCAAAACACAGAAATCCCCTCCCCCCTAAAACATAAAAATCTCTAAAAACTGAAGTAACTTGGCGGACCTTGAAACGAAAGGAATTCAACTACTTTACTTTTCCAACATCTACAAAAAAAGGAGCATTTTAGGATGGGGTCCGAAGAGACTTCTCTTATTTTGATGCCTGTATAAAGTCTCTAGGTCAACCCTTACAAACAAAGGAACATTTGCTGTTTTATCCGAAAATCAGATTTGTTTATACATTTTCAAACTATTCCATTTTAGTTTTACCTACACTATTCTAATAAAGCATATGTAGACACATTTAGTTGTCAGAGGTGTGACAGTCTACAGCTGTGACAGTCTGACAGTGGATGTGATCAGAGATATCAGCGACCGACTATTATCATCCCCTGTCACAGACAGACAGACAGCATCTTCAGAACTCTGACGGAGCTTCCACAGTTCCACATCTACCTTCTAATTCTACACTTCCATTCTACCATTATCTAGCAAAATTTTTTTTTTTTTCAGGGGGATGTATGTGGAGCTGCTGTTTCCATTCAGACCTTGTGTCTGTGCTTTGAGTGCTGAGGGCTTCCAGTGTTCAGGCCTGCTGGGAGAGCCTCTTTTGCTTTTATAAAATCATGCCACGAAAGCCTGTATTCAACCTCACAACACTGCAATTAATTTATATGCCCATGTCAGAAGCCTCTGGGAAATTTGACCTGTTATTGCCTTCCTGAGTAAGTATGTTCTTTCTGTCGCCACTTCCGAATACCAAACTAGCACAAAATGAGCCCCAGCCAGGCTCCAGTGCATTTCTGTTCCATGGCTGTCTGACATGCCATTGCAAATTTAAATTATGTGTAAGAGCTGGTGATTTGATATGCTGAACTTCTCAAAGTTATAACTACCAAATGATAAAATCAATTGGTTTACAAACAATGCCTACACGAGGCCTGATGTTTTAATTACTTCACAATGATTGTGTTTCCTTTATTTTTCAACTGGTATGATCCCCCAGAGATGTTCTTTCATTGTTTGTTTAGGGTTGACATGCAGTGGTTTGTTTTTCCACAAAGGATCATGACAAACATTTATTCAACCATAGATTTGCCAGATGTAACCACAGCAGTGATGCATAACTGGGGAGGTTACCTCCCTAAGCCACATGTTTCAATATGAGTCAGATAAACACTGATACTGTTGCATGTTGATACCTCCTTACGTGATAGCAACCACTCCTACAGATCTGGACTGATTAGCAATGCAAGAGGCTGTGTGCTGTCTACTGTACATCAATGTGTGCAAAGGTTGTCTAAACATCAAATATTGGATTTTATCTAGGACGTTTTCATACTGAGGTTATGTTCTGACGCTCTAGGAGGTAGCCCTTTCCTGCAGTCAATGACCAAAAACGCCCTCTTTGGCCTCATGTGTGGAATGTAATTATTATTTTTTCACAATTTCTTAATTCATAAAGAAAAGAAAAGACTATAATCATATTTTTCTATATCAAACCGTTTTGTTATAGTTCAGTCTTCTGTGATGTATATAAAATGTAATATTGACATTCAAAGTGAAAATGTAATACATTTGAACTCTATATCTGACATGGTAAAGGTTTCTTCTTTTTTTAAGCCCATAACCATGTGTGTGAGGTGTATAGTTTGGTTTTAAAGTAGATGTGTTTAAGACTACCAAGAAACACCCTGTGTGAGCCTGATTTAGCTCTCCGCAGTAAAAGTTGAAGGTACAAGCTGTAAGATGTAACAATCATAGGAAAAATCATAATACCCTTCCACACAGTCTAGGAGTTCTCCTACTGGTCTATTTTCCCCAGACTGTTGAATGACAGACTGTGCATTTAAATTCAGCCATACGTTTCTGTCATACGGGAACGACAGGTCCACTATGGCATTAGGACCACAGCTTGGTACAGCGCCGACTGGAAGAAACCAGAACGTCTTGTTGAGGGTTAAACTATGTCTCTGTTTCCACCCAATGATTGCCAAACGAGAGGTTTGTTTCGTGTGTGTGTTACTCTTCCAAACATCTGTTCTTATCTCAGAGTTTGTGTACACTATGGTATTTACACACAGGTCAAGACAACTGCCAAATAGGAATAATCATTTGGAAATATGAATTACAATTTGTCTACAGCATGTGTTCCTTCCTTCCTTCCTTCCTTCCTTCCTTCCTTCCTTCCTTCCTTCCTTCCTTCCTTCCTTCCTTCCTTCCTTCCTTCCTTTCTTCCTTACTTTCTTCCTTCTTTCCTTCCTTCCTTCCATCCTTCCTTCCTTCCTTCCTACCTATGTTACTTACTAGATAACTGTACTTGGACAAACATATCATATCCATTTCAGAAGTAGGCCAAAATGGGTCATATTGCTAAACCACAAAACTAGTCAGCTTACAGAGGGCCAAAAACACAATGGGACAAGTCATCTTCCAAATCCTCAATCAAACTCATTAACTCCTTTCTTGTCTTCAATACTGTAGTTATCAACAACAGTTCAATAGTTATTTCAACACATGACATCATAGAATGCGGAACCCCACATTGTGACCTAGGTGTTTTAAATTGCACATGAAATGCTTTTCATGCTAAAGTTAAGAGCGCAAAAGTCAGCAGAACCCAATTAGGCCAAACCATGAAAGAGCGTGCTCTTAGCCTGCAGGTGAATAAAGTCCATTATAACAAGATGAAGAGAAGGGGGGAAGGACATGGGAATTAGCCATTTGAAGTGACGAAGTGGCCCGGCGGCTATTTGCCCGAGCAGATTTTCATGGGGTATTAAGAACCGGCATTAATTGAGTGCAGGTTCCCGAAAAGTAGTTTCCATCAATTAATTTGGATTTAAACGGTCCCCGCAAATGTGGCATTTAGGCTCCAGTAATTACCATGAAAGGGATGTTCAATACTTGTGACAGATACAGGGGAAGCTGATTTGTAATGTTGAGAAAAATGGAGTTATTTTACTGTAACTACCTTTATTCATTCCCATGCCATTATGAAGCACGTGAATAGACTATTGTCTGAACTGTCCTATTCTGTGACATTCTTAATATTAACAACCAAGAATAACTTTTTTATTCAATCTTTTGGATTGACTAAAGCATTGTTGGAGTAACTATTGAGTATAAATTCAATGTGTCAGAGTCTTTTAGAGATGGATAACATGGATCAGCAGAACTGATGATCTGTTTCCATATTCTGTGGCTGTGCCGTGGGATGTCAAGGTCTGCTTCGGCTATTGATTTCCTCTCTGAATAGCTTATACATCTTGTGACCTTGGTAACATATCAAAATGAGACGAGTCAGTGAGACGTAAGAGATGGGTGAATGATGCATTAACAACTAATCAAAACAAACAGAGGGAAACACGCGGCTTGGGTAAATAAATAAAACGTTGCGGATTGGAAATGAGGTTGTGACCTTTTTGTCCTTTAGTGACGGGATGAGAGGCTAGGGTTCCATTTTAGACACATTAATTAGTCTGGTGAAGATGGCCAGGGACGAACTTACCATTTTGTGGATTTGGGGAATGGAGAACCTGGCATGACAGACAACAAATAAACACACCAGCCACATCACGTGGTGTATATGTGTATAGTTTTGTTTACAACACTGTTACATTTTAGCATACGCTCTTATCCAGAGGAATTTACAGGCACGATTAGGGTTAAGTGCCTTGGTCATAGGGCACTTATGGGCACATCGACAGATATTTCACCTAGGCAGCTCAGGACCTCGAACTAGCAAACCTTCTGTTAATGGCCCCAAGCTTTTAACCACTAGGCTACCTGTTGCCCTGTTGGAGCAGGAAATACAAGCATTTCTCTGCACCTGCGATATCTGCTAAACCGGTGTACATGACCAATGCAATTTGATTTGATTTGATGCTCTCACACAGTCACACACAGTATCTGCCAATGTGCTGTACGGAGTGAACCTGTGCACATTAGGGGCACCAAAACAGCAGAGCTTCAACACTCTTATTTATTGTGGAAATTGACTCACTGAGTCTGCCTTTCCTTTCCATTTTAATAATCTCAGTCTATTCTCTCAGTCCATTCTGTCAGTCCAATCTGTCAGTCTATTCTGTCAATCCAATCTCTCAGTCCATTTTGTCAGTCCAATCTGTCAGTCTATTCTGTCAGTCCAATCTGTCAGTCTATTCTGTCAGTCCAATCTGTCAGTCTATTCTGTCAGTCCAATCTGTCAGTCTATTCTGTCAATCCAATCTGTCAGACTATTCTGTCAGTCCAATCTGTCAGTCTATTCTGTCAGTCCAATCTGTCAGTCCAATCTGTCAGTCCAATCTGTCAGTCTATTCTGTCAGTCCAATCTGTCAGTCTATTCTGTCAGGTCAAAGGGAGTACTGATTTACAGCCTTTTCCTAATCACTTAGGTTACATTTCCCTCAGGCTGTGTTTTTACCCATGATTCATAGACTCTCAGGGAAAACGTCCTATTCGGCTCTAATTAAGCATAAGGTCAGTCACTAATCATCACCTCTCACCAGTGTGTGTGTGTGTGTGTGTGTGTGTGTGTGTGTGTGTGTGTGTGTGTGTGTGTGCGTGTGTGTGTGCGTGTGTGTGCATGTGTGCGTGTGTGCGTGTGTGTATGTGTGTGTGCGTGTGTGCATGTGTGTGTGTGTGTGTGTGTGTGTGTGTATGTGTATGTGCATGAGTGTGTGCATGTGTGAACAACTGGCCCTGACTGACACCAACAGAGTTTCACAGCTCCCATAAACAGAGGGGAAAAAATCATAAATCTCCTCAAACGCAACATAAAGGACTTGTCCCAACATGCATTATTCTAGCACAGTTATGAAAGCTAATGATGTGACTTGGAGCATACTTTTCTCAGTATATGAACAAATTGGCCCAGTTGGTAGAGAATGGCATTTGCAACGCCAGGGTTTTGAGTTCGATTAACACGGGGGGACACATATGAATTGTAGGCACTCACTACTGTAAGTCACTTCCGCTAGACGACTAAAATGTAAATATATTTTTTATTTGAGAAGAATGCATGAAACCCTTATAAAGGGAGATAGAATATAACAGCGTTAGTGTTACGAGGCAACGGTACTCTTGAAAGATTGATTCCTATCCACTCTTAACCCTCCTCTCCTTCACACTTAACACACACCCCCACATACATCGGCATGCATATTACGTCTCCATGCATATTACGTCCCCATGCATATTACGTCTCCATGCATATTACGTCTCCATGCATATTACGTCTCCATGCATATTACGTCTCCATGCATATTACGTCTCCATGCATATTACGTCTCCATGCATATTACGTCTCCATGCATATTACGTCTCCATGCATATTACGTCTCCATGCATATTACGTCCCCATGCATATTACGTCTCCATGCATATTACGTCTCCATGCATATTACGTCCCCATGCATATTACGTCTCCATGCATATTACGTCTCCATGCATATTACGTCTCCATGCATATTACGTCTCCATGCAAATTACGTCTCCATGCATATTACGTCTCCATGCATATTACGTCTCCATGCATATTACGTCTCCATGCATATTACGTCTCCATGCATATTACGTCTCCATGCATATTACGTCTCCATGCATATTACGTCTCCATGCATATTACGTCCCCATGCATATTACGTCTCCATGCATATTACGTCCCCATGCATATTACGTCCCCATGCATATTACGTCTCCATGCATATTACGTCTCCATGCATATTACGTCTCCATGCATATTACGTCTCCATGCAAATTACGTCTCCATGCATATTACGTCCCCATGCATATTACGTCTCCATGCATATTACGTCTCCATGCATATTACGTCTCCATGCATATTACGTCTCCATGCAAATTACGTCTCCATGCATATTACGTCCCCATGCATATTACGTCTCCATGCATATTACGTCTCCATGCATATTACGTCCACCTGCATTTTACGTCTCCATGCATATTACGTCTCCATGCATATTACGTCTCCATGCATATTACGTCTCCATGCAAATTACGTCTCCATGCATATTACGTCTCCATGCAAATTACGTCTCCATGCATATTACGTCCCCATGCATATTACGTCCCCATGCATATTACGTCTCCATGCATATTACGTCCCCATGCATATTACGTCTCCATGCATATTACGTCTCCATGCATATTACGTCTCCAAACCAACTAATTTCCACTGACGTTTATGGTCTATAAGTACCAGCGCGGCGGTCCCATGTGCAATGACTTAGCCGCTGTCTGCACTAGCTGCTAGTCCCCTTCCTCCTCATCCTTCTCCAGTCATCTAGCCCCCCCACCAATATTGCTGTAATCCTTCACATACACACGCATACACACATGCACACGCACACGCACACACACACACACACACAGAGTCAGTCATCTCTAATGAGTGACCACAGTGAGATCTGGAGTGTGTGACCATTAACTGTGAGAGGGGTGCATTGTTCTGAGCGAGTGACCCTGTGTTCAACCTGTGACAGGTCTCTCTGCTCCCAAGCCATATACATCTACACCACAACCACCAAACTTTACAGACCTCACATAACCCCCAGGTCAAAGGACCTAGCCTGCCCAGATGCATTAAGATGAGGAGCAATGACCACAAATAGGTAGAAGATAAAACACTGCCAATGAATGGGATGTACACATCTTCATCTTGTGTTTCAGTCTTTCTAGATCAAGACTGGGTCAGTTGTTCCCTCCCTCTCCCCATCTTCTGTTTTACAACTTTTGGAACTAACACAACACATCTGTTTGGTATTTACAACACAAGCTGTGTTATGATATTGCTTTTCTTAGCTTGTAAAACAAAGACATGTCTACTTGATTTCTCCATTGACGTCAGGCATAGTTGCATTTCTTTTTGGAAGGAATGGAATGGAATCAAAGTTTATGATCCTCTACCAGATATACTGAAAAATCTATTTCAGCCGATATCAGAGAGCTTGGCAGTCATTTCAGTCCAATGATGGAACCAGAAATGCAGCAGCCCTATGCAGTGGTGTAAAGTACTTAAGTAAAATTACTTTAAAGTACTACTTAAGTAGTTTTTTTGGTATTTGTACTTTACTTGCTATTTATAATTCTGATAATTTTAAATTTTACTTCACTACATTCCTGTAGAAAATAATGTGCTTTTTACTCCATACATACTCATTATATTTAGAATTTATCAAGAGATCATCCCTGGTCATGCCTACTGCCTCTCATCTCGCGGACTCACTAAATGCTTCATTTGTAAGGTAGGTGTTGGAGTATGCCCTTGGTTATCCAATTTATAATTTGTTTTATTAAATGGTGACGTCTGGTTTGCTTAATATAAGGAATTTGAAATGATTTATACTTTTACTTTTGCTACTTAAGTACATTTTAGTAATTACATTTACTTTGATACTTAAGTATATTTAAAAATCAAATACTTTTAGAATTTTACTCAAGTAGTA
Organism: Oncorhynchus clarkii lewisi; assembly: GCF_045791955.1. Lineage (NCBI taxonomy): Eukaryota > Metazoa > Chordata > Actinopteri > Salmoniformes > Salmonidae > Oncorhynchus > Oncorhynchus clarkii. The sequence continues at coordinate 79,710,705 of NC_092150.1, forward strand.
TTTCCTGGGTGACTTTCACTTTTATTTGAGCCATTTTCTGGAAGTGGCGCAGCGGTCTAAGGCTCTGCATCTTAGTGCTAGAAGCATCACTTCAGGCACACTGCTTCGATGCCAGGCTGTATCACAACCGGTCGTGATTGGTAGTTCCATAGGGCGGAGCACAATTGGCCCAGTGTCGTCCGGGTTTGGCCGGTGTAGGCCGTCATTGTAAATAAGAATTTGTTCTTAACTGACTTGCCTGGTTAAATGTAAAAAATATATATTTAAAAAAAATTACGGTATCTTTATTTTTACTCAAGTATGACAATTGGGTACTTTTTCCACTACAGGCCCCATATCATGTCAACCAATGTAAGACCTGTCCTGAGTGATCTATGATAGCAATAACAGGCTACCAGAGACAGTCAGTCAGACAGACTGCTGAGCAGCCAGCCAACCATGTAGGTCATCCTCTCGTCCTGGGTGTGTTCCTGTAGGGATACATGGTAATGGATGGAGGATTAAATGTGCCAGACTCTTCACACAGACCATTGCAATTCTCCTGTGCCCAAAGTGGCAGAAACAAAAGGCCGTAATAGCTTGGCCTCTGACTCAGACCGCATTGTTATGAACTTGCAGAAGGACACTGATGTCTTCCAGGACAAATGGCTCTCTGGGGTTAAGAAACCAGCCAGTCCATACTTGTTGGTATAAGAGACCAGTAGTATTCAGCCAGGAGCAGACCTGTCAATTCCTATCAACCACATAGGTACAAAAAAAGTCCAGACACAGTGATTGCTTCCATAGGTGTCACATGATCCAGACAGTTTCTTGGCAGCTGCTACTGTCAGACTGTTAAATGTAGTCTGATGCGTATGCAGCCAGCACCCATCGTCAAAAGGCATCTCAGAGTAGGAGGGCTGATCTAGGTTTAGGTTTCCTCTGACCATATAATCATATTCATTATGATCTAAAATACCAAACTGACCCTAGATCTGCATTCTTACACTGACACTCTTTGTCAATATGGTCCAGGTCTTCCCTAAAGGATGGACTTGGCAATGTCTTTGCAGCCACTGTTGGAAAGTTAGGTGTAGTCTTTTGTATGCAGCCAGATCTCCTCTTTAGCTTAGAGGACTATGCAGACATATCTCCTCTCTATCTTAAAGGACGATGCAGACAGATCTCCTCTTTAGCTTAGAGGACTATGCAGACATATCTCCTCTCTATCTTAAAGGAAGATGCAGACAGATCTCCTCGCTAGCTAAAGAATGGTCTGAAATATTCCACTCTCTCAAACCTGATAAAAAAGTAAAATATGCTGCAACAATTTCCTGGTGATCATATTTCATGCTTCTCAGTATTCTCAGTATTGGCGACTTTAATTTCTAAAATTGATTTCTCTGAGAGTCTTGTCAGTTCTCATTCATATTTCAATTTTTAAGCAAATCATCACAGCCTCAGCCATTTGCAGCATCATATAAAATGCTGTTTTCTTGGCTTGATGCTCATATCATGTGACTTAGGCAGCCATCATGTGACTCAAATCCACCTTATGATATATTGATGCAGTGCAGAATTGTGACAACTTAGCGATAGTGTCTTGCAAGCCACCTTAACTGTTGTCTTTCTCATAATTGCATCCCGGTTGGTTTCATGCGTGAATCTCTAAGTCAGTTTGAAGGCTTTTTCCTTTGCTCGTTGCCACACTTCCTCGCTGTGTCAAAGCCTGGTAATAGTCATTGTCTTGTTGTATTAATTTGGACTCGATTTTGGTCACATGTCAGGCCTGGGCTGGTCCAGAGAACTAAGGTCAGGATGGTCAAGACGTGTGCCCTCCACGGGACACCCTCCCCCATCCCTCTCTCATCCCCTCATCCTCCTAGCCATCTCTCCCCAGCTGCTCCTTCAGCTGTGTCCACTGGCCCCTGTCCCACTCCCCAGAGCATGTCCTGTTTATCTAATCCACGTCTTCCCATCTCCAAAGTCCTCCAGCTAGCCATCACAGCTTTTCCATAGAAATATGTGTTATTGTGGAGATTGTGTTGACCAGAAGACACATTTGTCATTGGCTTTTCACATCACTTTTGCGTTTCTTTTTTTTTGACATTCAAGGATCTGCTTGGGAGACTTGGGTAAGAAAATTAAGCATGTCAATGAGTCCAGTTGTATAGATTAGCAGATTGAAAAAATATAATATAATAATATACTGAAATGTGACTAGTTAATGAATCCACTATCCATATGAAAGAGCATTATACCCATTAAAAGGTGCTGTATACTGTACGTAGGCTCACAGCTGAGGTAAGAGAGATGCACACCTGTGGTCTGAACAATGGTGGACTGAGAGAAGGCTCAAGTGTTCTCCCCTAACAGCACCACAAGGAAACAGAGATTGTCTGCTTCCTCTGTATAAACCTAATCAGTGTAGTCTGGATGGAAGACAGCTCCTCCTGCTGCTCCTTAGCAGCCCCAGAAAGGTGAACTGGGCCCTTAGCGAACTGACTGGAATCTCAGTGAATTCAACCCCAAAGCAAATAAACACAAGGAAAAAAAAATATGACAAAAAATTAAGTATATGTATATATACATATAAAGTGTATATATACATATATATATATAAAGTGTATATATACATATATACACATATACATATAAAGTGTATATATACATATATATATATAAAGTGTATATATACATATATATATGAAGTGTGTATATACATATAACGTGTATATATACATATATATATAAAGTGTATATATACATATATATATATAAAGTGTATATATACATATATATATAAAGTGTATATATACATATATATACAAAGTGTATATATACATATATATATAAAGTGTATATATACATATATATACAAAGTGTATATATACATATATATATATATATATATATATATATATATATATATATATATATATATATATATATATATATATACAGTTGAAGTCGGAAGTTTACATACACCTTAGCCAAATATCCTAGTAAAAATTCTCTGTCTTAGGTCAGTTAGGATCACCACTTTATTTTAAGAATGTGAACTGTCAGAATAACAGTAGAGAGAATTATTTATTTCAGCTTTTATTTCTTTCATCAGATTCCCAGTGGGTCAGAAGTTTACATACACTCAATTAGTATTTGGTAGAATTGCATTTACATTTTCTTTAAACTCGGGTCAAACGTTTCGGGTAGCCTTCCATAAGCTGAAGTGAATTTTGGCCCACTCCTCCTGACAGAGCTGGTGTAAATGAGTCAGGTTTGCAGGCCTCCTTGCTCGCACACGCTTTTTCACTTCTGCCCACACATTTTCTACAGGGTTGAGGTCCACTTGTGATGGCCACTCCAATACCTTGACTTTGTTGTCCTTATGCCATTCTGCCACAACTTTGGATGTATGCTTGGGGTCATTGTCCATTTGGAAGACTCATTTGCGACCAAGCTTTAACTTCCTGACTGATGTCTTGAAACATTGCTTCAATATATTCACATAATTTTCATTCCTCATGAGGCCATCTATTTTGTGAATTGCACCTGTCGCTCCTGCAGCAAAGCACCCCACAACATGATGCTGCCACCCCCGTGCATCATGTTTGGGATGGTGTTCTTCGGTTTTGTCGATATAGGACTAGTTTTTACTGTGGATATAGATACTTTTGTACCTGTTTCCTCCAGCATCTTCACAAGGTCCTTTGCTGTTGTTCTGGGATTGATTTGCACTTTTCACACCAAAGTACGTTCATCTCTAGGAGACACTATACGTCTCCTTCCTGAGCGGTATGAATGCTGCGTGGTTCCATGGTGTTTATTCTTGCATACTATTGTTTGTGCAGATTAACGTGGTACCTTCAGGGGTTTGGAAATTGCTCCCAGGGATGAACCAGACTTGTGGAAGTCTCCAATTTTCCTTTTGAGGTCTTGGCTGATTTCTTTTGATTTTCCCATGATGTCAAGCAAAGAGGCACTGAGTTTGAAGGTAGGCCTTGAAATACATCCACAGGTACACCTCCAATTGACTCCAATTATGTCAATTAGCCTATCAGATGCTTCTAAAACCATGACATAATTTTCTGGAATTTCCCAAGCTGTTCAAAGGCACAGTCAACTTAATGTATGTAAACTTCTGACCCACTGGTATTGTGATACAGTGAAATAATCTGCCTGTAAACATTTGTTGGAAAATTACTTGTGTCATGCACAAAGTAGATGTCCTAACCTACTATAGTTTGTTTGTTAACAAGAAATTTGTAGACTTGTTGAAAACAAGTTTTAATAACTCTAACCTAATATATATACAGGCTATGTCTCAGCTGCTGCATGCTTATCTTTATGAAAACAACGTTCCTATGCTTTAAGAACCGAGGCATGCCTGGTCTGTCTGGTGTTGTTCTGCTTAAAGCTACAATCTGTGATTCTTTTTCACAGAGCGTCAGCCCTGTCACTTGTTTTGGTATAGAGAGTGATGCTGTTAATTAAAACAGTATTGCTAAGGTCACGAGGCATTTATAAGTTATAGTCTTGAGAATCAACAGGTAAATATCAAGAATGGAAATGACCATCGAATACATTCCCAGATCTGAGAATCTACCTTTAAGCTTTCATTTATTTCTGGATTGCAGTAGAGAAAAGCAGCCAAATTTAACATGTCATAAATTACATACCTACATTCTTCAGCTTGCTTTGATTAGGCAGGCTTGGGCTAATATGTTCCATTCATGTTTGTGTGTGTGTGTGTGTGTGTGTGTGTGTGTGTGTGTGTGTGTGTGTGTGTGTGTGTGTGTGTGTGTGTGTGTGTGTGTGTGTGTGTGTGTGTGTGTGTGTGTGTGTGTGTGTGTCTATGTGTGTTTGTGCCTCACATAGCCCAGTCTGTTTTGTAAAGGCTTTTCATGCAGAACCCCTTTGTGACTAATGTTAAAGGATAAAGAAATTAGAACGTATGAAAACAGCTACAAATCCATAGCATTCATCTGATAAAGATCTGTAAGGCGGTGTAATCTGCATGTTGTCTGAGACACATTTCTTAAATAAGGAATTTATTTATTTATTTTTACATTGCTCGCTGAGTGAGGGAGTGAAACCAGGGAACAGTCGGCTGCTTTCGGAATGATAGAAGACATTGAAATGCTACACTTAGCTTTCTTTCTGATATTCACCAATCATTTCCGGCTGTGCCTCTATTTTTTCTCTGGCTCTGTTTCTCTCCCCCCACAGTGTGATCAAATCCGAAGCCAGAAAATACGCTGGGATATGGCAGGCGGCATACTTTGAAATTGAGTTTGACAGCATTCGAATAGAGATGATATTTGATATTCAGGAGAAGAGAACAAGAGAGGAAAGGAAGTGATGATAGGAATAGTGGAGCAGAAGAGAGGAGAGGAAGAGAGTAGAGAAAGAGAGGAGAGGAAGAGGAGAGGAAGAGAGGAGAGGAAGAGGAGAGGAAGAGAGGAGAGGAAAAGGAGAGGAAGAGAGGAGAGGAAGAAATGATAGGAAGAGAGGATAGGAAGAGAGGATAGGAAGAGAAGATAGGAAGAGGAGAGGAAGAGAGGAGAGGAAGAGAGTAGAGGAAGAGAGGAGAGGAAGAGAAGATAGGAAGAGAGAGAGAGACTCTTCTAATGTGTGTGTGTATGTCTGTGTGTGTGTTTGTGAGTATGTCTGTGTGTGTGTTTGTGCGTGCACCCTGCAAGGCAAATCCCAGCACACATGCCTTTTATTTAATATCAAAGATGCCTGTAATGGCATTCTTCTATAAAACAAAGTTAATTAAAGATCAAGTGAAGAGGAAGTTATGCCTTCATTCAGGAGTGAACATACGTTTCTCTCTCTCTCTCTCTCTCTCTCTCTCTCCCCCCCCCCCCCCCCCCCATCTCTCTCTGACTCCCTCTCTCACTCAAACATAAACACAGACACACATGAAAACGGTTCATGTCAGTTTTCCCCCCCATTTCATTACAACTCTATTGATGTGTTGCAGGTGGGAAAAACGACCAAAAGGCCACATAAGAGGATGTGTACCAAAAATAAAAGTCAAATGTTACAGCATTATCAAAGGAAAAGTAGTCACAGAAAAAAGACAAAACAATTTTTAAAAAGACAGATAAAGAAAATGTAATAAATAACTTTTAAAGACAATTTTATACATTCATTTTTGGTGAAATATTTTTTTTCTGAGGTTCAACCTGGTCTCAGAGCATTTCTTATTACTCTGTACGCAAATCTGGCCATTACATATTATGTTTCATATGGTACAGTATGTATTGATTTGTGGATGTCCATCACTCATTTCATAAAATATGTTACGATTTACAATTCGTATTATATGTTATTAATATGCAAAGTGTACAATATGTTACGAAATTGGAAAAAGTACAATATATTTCAAATTTGCTAAACACATGATATATTATGAATTCTAGCTTGGTGTCTAGGTGGCTACGTTTAGCTAGCTGGCTAAGGTTTGCTACGCTAGCAGTTAGAGCTAGGCGTTAGGGTTAAGGTTATGTTTAAGTTAAGGAGTTAGGTTAAAGGGTTAAGGTTAGGGGAAGGGTTAGCTCAAAGGGTTAAGGTTAGGGGAAGGGTTAGCTCAAAGGGTTAAGGTTAGGGGAAGGGTTAGCTCAAAGGGTTAAGGTTAGGGTTAGGGGAAGGGTTAGCTCAAAGGGTTAAGGTTAGGGGAAGGGTTAGCTCAAAGGGTTAAGGTTAGGGTTAGGGGAAGGGTTAGCTGAAAGGGTTAAGGTTAGGGTTAGGGGAAGGGTTAGCTAAAATGCTAAGTAGTTGCAAAGTCGCTAAAAAGTAGCAAGTACACTGAACAAAAATATAAACTCAACAAGTAAAATAAAAAATATTTACAATTGATACAAGGAAATCAGTCAGTTTTAATAAATTCTTTAGGCCCTATCTATGGATTTCATATGACTGGGAATACAGAATATGGGAATATAACTGGGAATATAATTCTGCTGGTCACTGATACCTTAAAAAAGTAGGAGCGTGGATCAGAAAACCAGTCAGTATATGGTGTGACCACCATTTGCCTCATGCAGCGCCACACATCTCCTTCACATAGAGTTGATCAAGCTGCTAATTGTGGCCTGTGGAATGCTGTCCCAATCCTCTTCAATGGCTGTGCGAAGTTGGTGGATATTGGCAGGAACTGGAACATGCTGTCGTACACGTCGATCAAGAACATCCCAAGAATGTTCAATGGGTGACATGTCTGGTGAGTATGCAGGCCATGGAAGAACTGGGACATTTTCAGCTTCCAGGAATTGTGTACAGATCCTTACGACATGGGGTTGATCATTAACAGCATTATCATGCTGAAACATGAGGTGATGGCGGTGATTGAATGGCACAACAATGGGCCTCAGGATCCCATTACGATATCTCTGTGCCTTCAAATCATTAAAATGCAATTGTGTTCGTTGTCCATAGCTTATGCCTGCCCTTACCATAACCCCACCTCCACCATGGGGCACTCTGTTCACAATGCTGACATCAGCAAACCACTCGCCCACACAACACCATCTGCCCGGTACAGCTGAAACTGGGATTCATCAATGAAGAGCACAAATCTCCAGCGTGCCAGCGGCCATCTACGGTGAGCATTTTCCCACTTAAGTCAGTTACAAAGCAGAACTGCAGTCAGGTCAAGACCTTGGTGAGGACGATGAGCACATCGATGAGCTTTCTGTGGCTGGTTGTGGTGGACATTATAATGCTGTATGGTCATGAATTAAGCCAGAGCCCTACCCATGCTAGCAACGTTCAGGCCCTACCCTACCCAGGCCCGATTGCGTCTTACAAAATTTGGGCCCTGCCCGAAACCAGAAATCAGATAGAACTTCCTCCGTTAGTAAATCCATTAACTGCTCTTCTCTGTCTGTCACTTAATCGCTCTGCTTGGGCTGCTCTGCCAGTGATATTAGAGAAAGGAGGAGATAGGAATCGCATTGGGCAATGAATGGAGGAAGAGCAGACTGTCGACCAATCGTGTTCACATTGTCTTGCTGCGTCACGTGGATGCTAAGCTAATTGTCACGCAATCCCTTTTTAAAGTCAGGTTATGAGTTGAGAAACGTGCCTATTTTCCTTGAAAGTACGTAATGCACCGCCCGGCCCATTGACGTAGCATGGACAACATACACAATGGCTGTTAATTCTATTCCAATGGCGTTTCCCATCTCCTCAAAAGTACCCCTAGTTATTGTTGAAAAACAGGCCCTACCCGGCCCTAACCCAATGTATAAACTCAGGGCACGTTGGGCTTACAACTGGTAGCAGAGCTCTAGTGGATATTCCTGCAGTCATCATGCCAATTGCACAATCCCTCAAAACGTCAGACATCTGTGGCATTGTGTTGTGTGACAAAATTGCATATTTTAGAGTGGCCTTTTATTTTCCCAAGCACAAGGTGCACCTGTGTAATGATCATGCTGTTTAATCAGCTTCTTGATATGCCACATCTGTCGGGTGGATGGATTATCTGGCAAAGGAGAAATGATCGCTAACAGGGATCTAAACTAATTTGTGCTCAAAATTGGAGAGAAAAAATGTTTTTGTGCGTGTGGAAAACTTCTGGGATCCCAACCTTTGGGTTGCTAGATTTTCATGTTATACGGCTACCCATCCACCCCTACCAACCACCCTACTTTTGTTTTTGCCTTAAGTAACCATCTGTCTCATGTAAACTTACCAAACGTAAAATATCATACTAATTTGATTGTACCGGATATAAATTGACTATGTTACATCTAGTCTATGAGACCAGGCTGTGAGGTTTCACTCAGCTCATTGCTGATGTAATTTCTTCATTTCTTTCTTCTAGATTTTTTTCCAAGGAAGGAGGGAGGGGAGAACATCATGGCCCGTGACAGATACAGGCATGGGTTGAAGATATGACATTTTGGCATTGTTGAATCTTTCTTATCGGTCACTTAGGAAAGGTGCTTATAATAAATTGTCAACTGTAGTTGTTCCCAGCAGAGGGAGGGGAGGGAGAGCAAGGGAGAGAGAGCGAGGGAGAGAGAGAGAAAGCAGGGAGGGAGATCATAAGAGAGAGAGCGAGAGAGAGAGAGAGAGAGAGAGAGAGAGAGAGAGAGAGAGAGTCAAAGAGATGGAAGGAGCACTCTGTGCTTGTTTAAACAAAGTGAATTATTTGGAAGGCAATCAAACATCATTTAGGATATTTCTGATGTGAGCTTATACCTACAGGAGATATCGAAGACAGTGATGGCTTCCAGAGCTCAAAGTGGGGCTGGGATCCAGGTCAAGATCACCACACTTCCCATTGCTAGCATACAGTAACTATTGTTGACACATTGCTCCAGTACATGTGGTTTGTAAGCCTTGTCTCCCATACAGCCATTGGAGAGGATACTGTTTTGAGAGTACTTGAATCCGCCTATTGAGCTAAGCAATATACTGTACGAGACGATGACATGAAAGAGACTGTGGATGACAGTCAGGGCCCTATTCAGTCAAAACAGAATGCAGTAAACAGCTGGTTGTCAATAACAATACATGGTAAGCACAAATATCTCCACACAATATCAAGATAGCCTTCATGGTAGCTGCACTCCACAAACAAACGTCCATTGAACTCAGCATACTCATAAACTCAGCATACTCATAAACTCAGTATACTCATAAACTCAGGACACTCATAAACTCAGGATACTCATAAACTCAGGATACTCATAAACCCAGGATACTCATAAACTCAGTATACTCATAAACTCAGCATACTCATAAACTCAGTATACTCATAAACTCAGCATACTCATAAACTCAGTATACTCATAAACTCAGTATACTCATAAACTCAGTTTATTCCTATGAAGGCAGTACAATTATAAACTCAGCATACTTCTAAACTCAGCATACTTCTAAACTCAGTATACTCATAAACACAGTATACCTATGAAGTCAGTATGCTTCTGAAGTCAGCATACTTCTAAACTCAGCATACTTATAAACGCAGTATACTTATAAACTCAGAATACTCATGAACTCAGTATACTCATAAACTCAGTTTACTCACAAACTCAGTTTACTCATAAACTCAGTATACATAGAAACTCAGTATACTCAAACTCACTATACGTATAAACTCAGTATACTAAAACTCACTATAGTCATAAACTCAGTATACTCAAACTCAGTATACGTAGAAACTCAGTATACTCATAAAGTTAGTATACTTATAAACGCAGTACAGTACAATCGTGTTGCTATATTACATGTTGTGAAAACAGTGTTCTCCTACTGGTGCAAGAGTAAAAGTGACTATGAGGATTGAAATGCAAAGGCTGTTGAGCAGATAGCGTTAGCTTGCTCAGAAGACAGAAGGTAATCCTCAGGCCAATCCATGCTCGTCCAGGCGAGACATTATGTAATGGCAACCCACAATGCTCCTCTCTCTCAAAAAGCCTCTCTCAGACATGTCAGACCTCTCCCTCCATAACTTATTACCATTTTGAAGATTTCCCACAAAACCAGTCCACATGGCCGGGGACTTTGGTATTAAGCTGATGGCAAAGGCCACAACGCCAACTCTCTCTTCTTCCAAAACGACTACTTAAATATACTGGAAGGGAGGTGAGTCTATCTAACTCCAAAAAATAAAATGTTATTTGTCACATGCACCAAACACAATGTGAAATTCTTACATACAAGCCCTTCACCAACAATGCAGTTTTAAGAAAATATAGTTAAGAAAATGTTTACTAAAGGAAAAATAACTAAAAAAGAACACAATAAAATAACATTAATGTGGCCCTATACAGGGGGAACCGGTACCGAGTCAATTTGTGGGGGTATGGGTTAGTCGAGGTAATTTGTGCATGTAGGTAGGGGTAAAGTGACTATGCATAGATAATAAACAGAGAGTAGCAGCAGCGGGGGGGGGGGGGGGGTCTATGACTTGGGTGACTGGAGTCTGATAACTTTTGGGGCCTTCCTCTTACACCGCCTAGTATGGCAGGAAACTTGGCCCCAGTGATGTATTGT
>NC_092150.1:79726705-79769205 GCF_045791955.1 Oncorhynchus clarkii lewisi
ATTTCAACGGATGTTGTCGACAGGTGTCCCACTAGCGGGACGCCTATCCCTATTTAATTCAACCTTTCAGTTACAAAATTACTCATTTGTCATACTTGAGTAAAACTAAAGATACCTTAATAGAAAATGACTCAAGTAAAAGAGAAAGTCACCCAGTAAAATACTACTTGTGTAAAAGTAAAAAAGTATTTTGTTTTAAATATACTTAAGTATCAAAAGTACAAGTATAAATCCTTTCAAATGTATTTGATTATACAGACCAGACGGCACAATTTTCTTGTTTTATTTTATTTACGAACAGCCAAGGGCACACTCCAACATCATTTCCAAATTAAGCATGTGTGTTTAGTGACGCTGCCAGATCAGAGGCAGTAGGGATGACCAGGAATGTTCTCTTGATATGTGTGTGAATTATACCATTTTCTTGTCCTGCTAAGCATTCAAAATGTAATGAGTACTTTTGGGTGTCAGTGAAATTGTAAGGAGTAGAAAGCACAATATTTTCCTTTGGAATGTAAACAGTAAAGTAGAGTACAGAAAACAGGATTTTAAAAAACTACTTAAGTAGTACTTTAAAGTATTTTTACTTAAGTACTTTACACCATTGAGTTGCGTAAGGTTTTCTTCAACACTACAGAGGTAGGTACATGAGAGACAGGCAGGCAGATGTTCACAACATGACTGCTGCTTCTTGAATATCTGCTTATCCACCCAGGAACATGCACTATTTAATCTTCCTCTAGTGGCAAACAGATTTATGTTAATTGTCATGAGTCTTGTCCTGGAGGCAGAACTGAGCTATTTCCCCTTAGATAGGCCAGCTGCAATGTCAAAATTGGCTATATTGTAAAAATTCATGAAAACTAAAATGAGCTTTTTGGTCTTATTGTGACCGACCGCCCTGATTTGGTCTTACGTAGCAAAATTTGAAATTGTGTTTTTTACATTGGATAAAAGCAGAGACACAGAGCTACAAAATTGTACATCATACACTGAATTTGAGGAACAATGGGAAAGTAATTCTGCTTTGAAAGTTGATAAACTTGTAACCATTTTGAGAAAATGGCCTTTTAATGTTTTGGTACCTACTGGAGAGCTCTTCGTTGTCTAAACCAATTCAGCATCGTTCACACCCTCTTAAGCTGTAGCGCCACCCATCTCTTTAAGGGTTGATCCGAGCGTTCTGTCCTAACAACAACAGTCAAACACCCAAGCTAACTGGCTAACGTTGGCTAGCTTGCTAGCTTGCTTCCAGACACAAATGAGAGAACAGCTCACTGACCAGTTTATTTACCCTAGTAGAGCTGGTTAGGCTGTTTTTATGTTATCCAGAGCATTGGTGACTGTAACTGCAACAATTGCCACCGTTTAATGACACCTGCCATATTCAGCGGGTGTTGAGCATTTGTACGTTTGTCAGTTATTCTGCGCTCTGGCACTCTCAGATGAGAATGCTATTAAATCGAAGTAGATAGCCAGACTGAATTGACTGTCTATCAACAGTTGTCACAGTGACATTATGTTGTAATGGTTACTTGCATAGTGGAGTCTTTTGTTAAAACATGGAGTTAGCTAGATAGGTAAACAATGAACCATAATCCCAACTCATGACATTACTATCCTGCATGATTCTGCAGGTAGCCAACCAACCAGGTTCAATGTTAGCTAGCTTACATTAGTATATAACTAGCTGTTACGGATACAGGTATCCTGTGTGTGTGTATGTATCCTGTGTTGTTTTCTCTCCTTCTCCCCTCACAGGTGAAAATCATTACTCCCCAATCAGTCAACAATCAACCCATCAATCAGAAGACACACCTCCTCCTGTTTCCTACCCAATCACAGTTCCTTTCCCTTGGTTTAAAAACCCCATCAGTTGTTTGCTCTAGAGCTCAATCTCTCTGTAAATGCCATGTATGTAGATCTCTCTGTTTCACTCTCTCTTTGTATCTTAACCTCTCCTTTTGTTTGAGCACCTCCATAGCACTTTGTCATCACCTGTGAGTATTGTTTTTGGTTATGGTGTTTGTATTTGATTGCTGGTGGGAAAAGGGGAAACCAAGACAAGTCGCCCATGGGCATACACTACCCGTAGGTGAACTTTGTTAAATACACTAGTTAGAACTGGGCGGACCACCCACTGTATTTTTGGTTAGTTAGTTAGCTGTTAAAGTAGGCTAGTCTAGCTTAGGGGTGTTTTTGTATACTTATTGTTTCTTTCCTTGGATCCAGCTCAGCCCCTTTTCCTGCTCCCCTCATTACCGTGTTTATAAATAAACCTTGAGTTTGACGGTAGATTTCAGTTGTCCTGGTTATTTCGTTCACACTCTCTTTGTCACTATTATAATTTACATGAGTTATGTTACGGGTCTCATTACCATCCCCCCCTAGACTGTCGGGCCAAAAGGGATTCGTAACACTAGCAAAACAAATGGCTCTGAGATATGAATAGTAAGCTCATACACGTAACGTTAGCTAGTGAGTTAGCCAGCTAATGTTAGCTAGCTAGCTAACGTTAGCTAGTGAGTTAGCCAGCTAATGTTAGCTAGCTAGCTAACAGTACACTTTAACTTGAAATGAAAATGACTTGTCAAAATTAGAAACTTGTAATATCTGAATTTAGCTAGCTAAGACTCTTACCCATCATGGATGGCTGCCTTTCCCTGTCACGGATGCCAAGGTAGCCCTTATTTTGAAGATTTAATCCGCGGACGTATTTTCTCCATTTCCTTAGTTGTCATACTCTAATTCCACCGAGTTCAAAACTTGGTCCTCCAGAAAGTGGAGAGCAACACTTATGCAGTTATACTATGCAAAATAGATTTTAAAAAGTATTGTTAGACAGGATTACCTACACATACTGGCTAGCTCAAATAGGGCAGGAGCATGCTATACGGCAGACCAATCTGAACTCATCTCTCGGCATGTCCAGCCCACTCATCTCAGCCAATCATGGCAAGCGGGAAGTTTGCTGTCTATTTCTGTGGCTAAACCAACTAGGCTTGCAATTTAACAATTTTATTCGTATTTACAGATGGTATACAAGTCTGTTATTAAGGCATATGAAAGTTCACATGTTCCATTAGGAATTTTGATTTAAAAAAGTTGACGTTCAAATGGCTCTCCTGTGAAGTAGCGACCCGCGACATATGCCTAGGTTCCTGAAAAAAAGTCATAAATTAAGGTTAGTGTTACACAGAACCCAAACCGGCTGCGCGCGTGCGCCATCGTGCATACATTTATTTTGCCCCCCCACGCGAACATGACACCTTGACACTGGGGGCTCCCATTCGGAGTCAGTGTCACTGTGAAAGAAAATGTTCAGTTAGAGTAGTTTCACATATGAGCCCTGTATCAACAGATATATATATATATATATATATATATATATATATATATGTTTATTATAAGAGTACAGGGAACATAAGGTTGAATATATTATTATAGACCTGCTAGATCTACTGTCTAATTTATATTATGACAGACCAGCTAGATCTACTGTCTATTTTATATTATAACATTTTAGCTAGATCTACTGTCACTTTTATATTACAACAGACCAGCTGTATTTAATGTCTCCATTTCACTTTGGCCATTGTTGTAGGCCTGCCCTCCCCTCAACAGCCTCAAATAGGCTATTTCATGTGGGGGTGGGGTGGGGCGGCAGACACACTCATCTCTCATTTCATTACATTACATTTTTTTATTGCTACTAAAATAAAAATAAAATTACATGTCTTCAAATCCGTTTTGTTCTATCAATACTTCCCTCGAAATGACCCATCAAGTTTGGTTGTGTTACAAACAAACCAGTTGATTGCAATGAAACCAAACATGACTGGAAAAGTGTGTGTGTATTTACATCGAATGTGTCAAATGGAATGAGACGGAATTCCCGACAAGCGGTTCACAAAATGTTTCGTGTTAGGCTATAAAAAATATTTTATCAAACAAAAGACCATTCATTTTGTAACAATGAGCATTGGGATTGCAAACAGAGGAAGATCGTCAAAGGTAAACAATTTATTTTATTGCAATTTGTGATTTTGTTACGCCTGTGCTGGTTGAAATAGTTGTTTTTATGGGGCTCTATGCTCAGATAATCGCATCGTATTCTTTCGCAGTAAATCCTTTTTGAAATCTGACAACGCAGTTGAATTAGCAAGATTCTAGGCTTTCGAAACATGTGAGACACTTGATTTTCATGAATGTTTATGACTATTTATGTAGCGATCACCGTATGTTGTCGAATTTCATCCCGCTAACGGGTTCGGTGCGCAGAGAGGTTAAACATGTATGGCAATTTAGCTAGTTAGCTTGCACTTGCTAGCTAACGTTAATTTGTCTGATTTAGCTAGCTTGCTGTTGCTAGCTAATTTGTCCTGGGATATAAACATTGAGTTGTTGTTTTACCTGAAATGCACAAGGACCTCTACTCCGACAATTAATCCACACATTAAACGGCCAACAGAATAGTTTCTAGTCATCTCTCCTCCTTCCAGGCTTTTTCATCGTATAACTTATATGGGATCGCATCTAAACTTTCATAGTATTACCACGACTACCGGCAAAACAGTTAGTCTTTCAGTCACCCACTTGGGTATAACCAATGAGGAGATGGCACGTGGGTACCTGCTTCTATAAACCGATGGGAGAGGCAGGACTTTCAGCGCGATCTGCGTCATAGAAAGGAGTTATATTTTAGCCCTTGGCGTTGCAGACACTTGTTGGCGCGTGCAAGCAGTGTGGGTGCAATAATTGAATAACATGGATTTCGAAATGTATTTTGCGATGCTCGCGCATGCGACGTGTCCGGTCTGGTCAGCATGACAGGCATGAGGTTTATCAGTATAGTTAAGGTTAGGGCGAAGGTTTGGTTTAAAATCAGATTCATGACATTGAGGCTATTCCACCTAGCGACAACTCTGCAGAGCTGCCTCCAGAACAAGATTCATGATGAAAAACGCTTCCTGTTACTGGCACTGTCAGTGGGGTTGCCTGTTTTGGTGCTGCCAGGTCCCACAAAGTGTCAAATTCACTTGGGTTGCCAGGTATACAGTCTCTTAAAAAAATCAACCCATAGCATTACACTTTAGTAATGATTTTCAGTGGGGTTGCCAAGTCTGTAGAATTCACCAACACCAGTACACTTGAGTAATCACACCTTCATACCGGGGTGCTTGTGCTGCTTTTCACAGCAGCTAATGTTCCTCTCTTTTTCATACAATCAAATAAATGTTGTCCTCGATTCAGTCACTAGGACTGGGAATGGGGAATTGGCTTCTTCTACTAATTTAAATACCGCTTGACCGCTGGTAGACCCTGGCCAAAAGCTCTGTGGCTCACAGTGGTGTAAAGTACTTAAGTAAAAAACTTGTTAGTACTACTTAAGTAGTTTTTGGGGGTATCTGTACTCTACTTTACTATTTATATTTTTGACTACTTTTACTTTGACTCCACTACATTCCTAAAGAAAATAATGTATTTTTTACATTTTGAATGCTTAGCAGGACAATTGTCTAATTCACACACATATCAAGAGAACATCCCTGGTCATCCCTACTACCTCTGATCTGGCGGACTCATTAAACACAAATGCTTAATGCTTAGTGTGCCCCTGGCGATCTGTAAATAAAAAAAAAAATTGTGCTGTCTGATTTTCTTAATATAAGGAATTTCAAATGATTTATACTTTTACTTTTGATACTTAACTACATTTAAAACCAAATACTTTTAAACTTTTACTCAACTAGTATTTTACTGGGTGACATTCACTTTTACTTGTGTAATTTTCTTTTAAGGTATCTTTACTTTTAATCAAGTATGAAAATGTGGTACCTTTTCCACCACTGGTGGCTCGGTATGCTGACAGATGTCCATGTCACAACAATTTGAGGGAAAATGTTAGTAAATGGCACACACATGCAAGCACACACACACACACAATATAACACAATCCCAGTTTCCAGAGAGCAGCGTGATTAGCCATTGTTTGGTTTTGTCAAGTATAATGGGAATAGCAGCAGGCAGTCTGCACTATAATGAGAACTCAGCAGTACGATATTCTAACGCTCCCATAGCGTGGCCTCAGATTCCCACTGAATAAGAAGTGTAACACCAGTTGAAGCTCCCGGCTGTTATAGTAAATGAGAAAATTATAAGATTGAATAACACACTTCAAAATAGAGTCATATGGGTGGAGTTTAATGGAGTTAATTGGTCTTAATTCACTCTCCACTATGTTCTTCATTGAATGGAACAGTGACGTTCAACTTATCCTACTATGGTACATCTTTATAGTATAGAGCTCAAATATTTTGATTATAGTTTCTTTATAGGAAGCTTTGTATCTCTGTCACCATGTTATTTTTTTCGCTCAATTACACACACCATCTTTGATGCCAAATATAGTGCAATCATGATTGTTTTTCTGAGGAAGGTGCATGTCTGGATTCAGATAATAGGCTGCATTCACAAAGGCAGCCCAATTCTGTCTTAAACAACAACAAAAAAGATTGACCAATCAGATCGGCTATGAAAAATATTTGATGTGAAAAGATCTGATGTGATTGGTTAAAACAAATAGTGAAAAGTTAATGGCCTGTGTAAACGCAGCCATAGTGTATGATATTGTATCAATAAACGTGATTTACATTTGACAAACTACAAAGCCCGGGCTTTATACTTCAACATTTACATTTAACTATATCATATAGAATGAGTTATATCTCACTTCTCTTAATAAACATGTCTGTGTTACGCTCGTCTGAAGAAGACGACCAAAGCACAGCATGGTACGTGTTCATGATTATTTATTCAACCTGAACACTGAAACAAAATAACAAAGTGGAGCAAAACGAAACAGTTCTGTCTGGTGCAGAAACACAAAACAGAAAACTACTACCCACAAAACACAGGTGGGGAAAAAGCTGCCTAAGTATGATTCTCAATCAGAGACAACGATAGACAGCTGCCTCTGATTGAGAACCACACCCGGCCAAACACACAGAAATAGAAAACATAGAAATAAAGAAACTAGAATGCCCACCCTAGTTACACCCTGGCCTAACCAAAAATAGAGAATAAAAACCTCCTCTATGGCCAGGGCGTGACAGTCAGATTTGCAACTGAACTTGGGAACAATTTAATTCCCAGTAATGTGATCAGAGATGAGGAACAACAAAGAATGCTGTTGGCAGATTTTTGGCCAGCTTTGTACAGCCGACCACAGGAAACATGAAGCATAAATAACTAAGAACGAAAAACTGAAAAGGAACTTGGCAGCACAAGATGTTTTTGTACATTTTATATTCACTTGTCCATATGTCAGTGTTGTCCGCTCTCGAGACCACATATTGAGTGTCTCGGTCTTGTCTCGGAGTCTGATACATTTTTACTTGGTCTTGACTCATAATTTCTTCCTGAGACCAGCAGAGACCAGCGGAGTAAAAAGCTCACAGTTATCAGCTTCCATTCAGTCAGCGCATAAAAGCGCCTCACCAGGCTGAGTATATAGGCTACACTCATTTGTTGAAACATAAATATCTTATGGCCTATTGAAACCTGGGATTCCTGCTTTACTCCTAACATTACTGTCCTTTACATTCATTGAAAAATAACTGCAACTACCAAAAATATTTTATTTTTATTTTTCTCAGACCTCTAAAATGGTCTGATTATGTAGTTTAACATTGTTATGGATTAGAACATCGCATTGTTTTCAATATTTTTTTTAATCAAAAAGTGTAATTCTGAGAGTGAACATTGAAAAATCTATAGGAAAACATAGGATTTTTTACAAGGGTGCCTTTCCTTCACACAGGACCCACTTCTCCAGGGACCGCTACACCAGTGCATAGGGCCGATGGAAAGACAGCAGTCCATTCACTCGGACATAATAAGCCAGTAGGTCCCAATCATAAGAATACAAAAACACAATCATTAGGCTAAGCATTTTCCAAAGGAAATGTACAGCTATTACACACAAAGTAACCAGTGATCTAAAGATTAAATGCAACAATGTTTCACACACAAGCTATTTTTAAAGAGATTTATTTTTAAAGAGATGCAATAACAAACAAAGTTCCACTCCTATCATTTGAAACGTAACTTCTTGTTGTAAGTTATTCTTGACAAGGGAGAAGCTAACAAATTAGCAAGAACATCCTCATTGATAACACCTAATGCAGCTGCTGCAAACTAGCCTATTGCACAGTGACCCATTGGCCTTCAACCTGTTGGCCATTACAAGTCAATGTGATTGGTTGATTCCACTGTCACTCCAAAATTGTGCCCTAATAGAGTTGAATGGCGCAAGCTTCTGATGGCCAAGCCAACGGCTGACTTAGCTAGTCAGATTTATCTCCCCAGAGACCACAAAAGAAACATTCTGATTGGATCTTTTTTCTCTTCAGTGTTAACTTTTTCCTTTCTAACAAAAACTGAAGATATTAAATCAGAACATAATTGACAAGAATAATCTAATTATTATTATTTGTATTATTTTATAAATCCTTGGCCTTTCGATGGAAGTGTAAAGGCCCTCATTGTTCCCCACTATGTTGGGGTTAGTAAACATTTATAGTGGCTCTATTCACCATCAGCATGCCTTTTCTTTCACCATTCTGATGTCGAAAGAATCCAAATGTTCTTCTGAAATATGAACACAGAAATACTGGACATGTTTAACTCTTATTATGGTGATAATTTGACAAAATTACAGTCATGGTCTTGAATTGGACTTGCATTTTTCTGGTCTCGGTCTTGACTTGAGTTTATGTTTTATCATTGTTACTTAAAAGTGAATGCTTTCTTCTTGAGAAACCCCACTGGAGAAATACTAAATGAACAGATTTTCCATGATCTGTAGGTAGGTACATTAGGACTGTGGTCTGAATGTATAGTTCAGATGTTCTGCTCTTTTCTATAACCTGTAGGGAACACAATATAATATAATATAACACAATATTGTCATGTAGATTTCTCACTTATGAATGGCAAGCATTTCGCTACCCCCGCAATAACATATGCTAAATATGTGTTTGTGACCTATCTAATTTGATTTGAAAATTGGGATATGGGGAAGGGGAATGGGCAGGGTTCATGCAAATGAAATGCTACAGTAATTACTATAATTAAAAAAGTTTTACTCTAGTATAATTTTGCTGATAATACTGTAGGATTTACTCTAGTATTCTACATTATACTTCAACATTCTATATTAAGTACTACACATGATCAAGGGATACTACAGTGTGTAGTACAGTATTCTACAATATATTACAATTTACTACAGAATTATATGGTAAATACTGTAGTATTTTATAGTAAACTGTAGTATATTTAGATGTGGGAGAGAAAGAAAGAGACAGACAGGTAGACATACAGACAGAGTATATATATAGGACAGAGTTGTGTTACGTTCATGTTGATGTATTCCCTTAGGATAGTATTTAGTCTACTATGAAACTGTATGGCACTCTTCTAAAACTCTGAAATCCTGCAGAGGCGTCCTGTGACGGCTCCATGTTGTTATGGATACGGTTATTGTTTTGATCTGTCTCTGCTTATCAGAGTCCGACTCGTGTGTGTCTTCTGTCGTAATCTAACCAATTACTGTGCCACTCGTTCTCCACACCAGCAAAGATAAATAGGGGTAAGGAAGTTACAGAACTAGAATGAGATTTTATATCTAGGACTGAAGTATCTACTGACAGAAGTAAGCACACACTTCTGAAATAATCTAACAAAACCTCTAAATAAAATATGGTACTTTTGAAGGAACAACCACAACAACAACCATTGTAGGTCTATCTAGCTTCTGTTTCTGTCACTCTCTGTGAACCTGCTAACGACCGACTGACCTCCTGAAGATTAATCCTCAGCAGGCAGACAATTTAATTAAATGTTGACTTCATCTCCCTCTAACTGTTTCCCTCTGCACGGTACTGACCCTCAGAAACCCAGAGCCCCCTTTGGTGACCCCTGTTCCCTGTATGGGCCTGTCAGTACAGCACACACATGCGCACACCCACACACACACACATGCTCGCGCGCACTCGCAGGTGCACACGCACACGCACACGCTGAAGGGGCCTCTCAGTGGTGGAGTAGTAGCCTTCTCTCCCAGTGGGTGGTTAGTGGCGTGCCTAAAGCGATGCCACAGACCCGTGACTGCTGGGGGAATGTAACCACACCTGGTGAGACACACATGAACAATCACACAGACACCTACACACACATTTATAAACACCTATACACACTCCCTGGAGAGCACACTCATGACCACGCAAACATCTGGACACACACACGCATACACACATGTCTACCCACAGACAGGTACACACACACACGCACGCATGGATGGACACACACACACACACACACAAACACAAACACACACACACACACACACACACACACACACACACACACACACACACACACAGAAGGTGGACTCATGACCAAATTAATTAATCCCTTCTCATCTCATCTCTCCTCAGGGAGGAAGTGGAGGTGTGCGGTGTTTGGAAAAAAATGAAGAATTTGTCTACAAGGTGCAGCTCATAAGCCACACACACACTCACACAAACTCTCACACATGCTCTCACACACATGTATGCCACACATACTCATTATGTGAAGCTATTTTTACTGAAGGTCTGTTTAACTCAACATAGCACTGTCTAACTAACCAAGTGTCTGCAGCATTCAGCACACACACATTAAAGAGATTATCTGGTACATTTGTATACTTTAGCCAGTAGTTCTGAAAGTAGCGTTCACACCAAAGTAGTCCCTGAAAATAGCTAAATATGACACATATGTGCACCACCCCATCTCTCTCCCCGTTGGGCCCACCCTGCAACCTCATTGGATAACGCTGGGCAGGCCTCTTGCTAGCTGTCACTCAAATGTGAGGGACTGAAAGTAATTGGCTGGAACTCGATTTGCTTGCTTGTTGATCCATGTATGGAAAAATTTTGCGAAATTGGGACTGCACAGCTTCAAGAAAACAGTCGCTTTCAAACTAGGGATTTTGCGGCTAATTTAAGGTAAAACCGTAATCCTGCTCATAGATTATGTATGTATGAACAACACATTGACACATCCAGCCCAAAGAGTGAAGTAAAAAAAAACAACTTTGTCACCAAAGTACAGGAGCATGTCTTTAATTACAAAAACCAATTGGTTATAAAAGACAACTCGATGCTGAAGATGTAATATTACTCAGAAAGGTTTGACGGTTTCCATGTAGATTTTTCCTCACAGCTTTTTCCCCGTTCTTTTTTTCCAACAGTGATCAAAAAGTATTTTCATGGAAGACAGCAAACTCTCAGTGTCATGCAGAAAGAATTAAACCACTGATACTGTTTCATGAAATTACTCTAAATAAGCTTACAAAATATTGAATAGGTATTCTCTTGGCGCAGTTCATTGAATGGATGGCATGACCGGCAGTCCTGATGGCATAATTAAAAAGTGAAAGAATTGTCTGTTCTGTTTATTTCTAGTAAATGTTTATCTGCATTTGAGTTCAAGTGGAGTTGAGATGTGATTGTGTACCAGGAAGATATGCTCCAGCAAACAAACATGCACACACACGCACACACACACACAAACACACACACACACACACACACACACACACACACACACACACACACACACACACACACACACACACACACACACACTGTCTGGCTCCGTCTGGGCTTAAATTCAATCAGTCTGTCCAAGGACCAACATCTCGGCTCGTTATCAGGGCTGGCTAGCACGTATTGCTGCTCCCATCTCATCTCCCCTTAAACCTACAGAGAAGACGAGGACAGGCCCCCAGGCTACCACCCAAAACAGATGGGGAGGAGAGGAGAGGAGAGAGGAGGAGAGGGGAGGAGGAGATGCTAACCCTAACCCAAAAGAGAGAGAACACACAGCTCTAAAATGATGTTATGAGGAAAGAGAATGGTACAAGGTTGGCTGAATGGGAGCATGAACAAGAATCATGACTACATTTTTTGGAGGTACATTAAGTGTCTCTTGGATGCTGTAATTGCGTGTAATTGGGGTTGACATTCATACGAGTGACATTTGTTTTCCTGGTTGAAAAGAAACGTGTGGATGTTTTCAGCAGCTGTACTTTCTTTACTGCTTGACGATGAAGATGATGATGTTTCCTCTCTGGTCGGTAAATACCGTTGTTTTTTTTGTATATTTAAAAAATGAAATTTGAACAAATCACTTTCCCTTTTCTTATTTAATTGAATAAAACAACCCCCAAAACGTTTTATTTTTATTTATAAGTGAAGAGCAATGGGAATCACACTGTAAATCCCATTAGACCAATAAAGAATGAGTCTCTCTTTGAAGGAGTCAACACCTGTTTTCTACTATAGCCAGCGCCTCTCCAGAGACGTCTCTAAAGGTTTTGAATGTCTCATCTCCTTCCTAAAGGTTTTGAACGTCTCATCTCCTTCCTAAAGGTTTTGAATGTCTCATCTCCTTTCTAAAGGTTTTGAACGTCTCATCTCCTTCCTAAAGGTTTTGAACGTCTCATCTCCTTCCTAAAGGTTTTGAACGTCTCATCTCCTTCCTAAAGGTTTTGAACGTCTCATCTCCTTCCTAAAGGTTTTGAAAGTCTCATCTCCTTCCTAAAGGTTTTGAACGTCTCATCTCCTTCCTAAAGGTTTTGAACGTCTCATCTCCTTCCTAAAGGTTTTGAACGTCTCATCTCCTTCCTAAAGGTTTTGAACGTCTCATCTCCTTCCTAAAGGTTTTGAACGTCTCATCTCCTTCCTAAAGGTTTTGAACGTCTCATCTCCTTCCTAAAGGTTTTGAACGTCTCATCTCCTTCCTAAAGGTTTTGATGCGGACACTATACATTTGGTATTCACAATGAAACTGATCAACCGCACACACACACATAAATGCACGCACGCACACACACACACACACACACACACACACACATTTGTTTTACTATTCTAGTGGGGACCTAACAATTGATTCCCATTCACAATCCTATTTCCCATAAACCCTATTTTCAAGCCTAAAATGTTTCCTTGTGGGGACTGGTGAAAGGTCCCCATTTGTCTGACTTTTCCTTGTTTTACTATCCTTGTGAGAGCTTCTGGTCCCCACAACGATAGCTAAACCAAAACACACACGCACACACAGGTTTTTATGCGGTAGGTATACATTTGGTATTCACCATGAACCCTGAGTTCTGACCTTGAGGGAGAGGGTTTGGGGACCTGCCCTGTCTTGTAGCAAGCTGTGTGCGAGTGTGTGCATGTGTGTTTGTCTAGTCAAAATGTAGAGTATAAACCCCGGCCTAGAATTCCAAATGATGTGAGGGCTGACAGCATTGCCCAGAAATATAATATAATTTATACAACGGTTGGGTCTAATCCTGAATGCTGATTGGTTAAAACTGCATTCCAGCTGGTGTCTATTCCACAAGTTGCTACCGGCTAAATCTATGATGTTGAAATGCCTATTTACTCTGTTCCATCTGACTGCGCAATCCACTGGATCATCAGCCCAGCCAGGCAGTTTATGAACTTGATCTCCACTATAAAAAGCATCTAGACATTATCTCACATTTATTTTAGACTAACATTTAATTTCCAACAGCGGAGATTTGTATAAACCTTGCTGTTTGTCTCTCCGACATTTCCAACATTGTTTCAATATTCAAATTCGATCTCCAGCTGTCCCATAGTAATGAACGTGTCGGGAGTCGGGACAAGACAGACAGGCAGGCAGCGTTTCTCAGCTAGTCGAACTCATATATCAGCTGGCATCATGTTTATGGATATAAATAAATGTCAATTGAAAAAAGGTAAAACGAAATGAAGTGCAGTTAGTTTGCAGTCTTTCCTGTTTCAGTTTGAAGTGATTGTGTTAGCTGTGTGGTTGGCTAGCTCCTCAGAACAACAGTGTCCAGCTTCAGTTTGAAGTGATTGTGTTAGCTGTGTGGTTGGCTAGCTCCTCAGAACAACAGTGTCCAGCTTCAGTTTGAAGTGATTGTGTTAGCTGTGTGGTTGGCTAGCTCCTCAGAACAACAGTGTCCAGCTTCAGTTTGAAGTGATTGCGTTAGCTGTGTGGTTGGCTAGCTCCTCAGAACAACAGTGTCCAGCTTCAGTTTGAAGTGATTGTGTTAGCTGTGTTGTTGGCTAGCTCCTCAGAACAACAGTGTCCTGACGAGAGAGCACATTTCTATGCCAGGTGAAATCGCACCTCATCTCATTGCTATGGATGTGTCCAAATAAATGTCACTAGAAAACAGCTTAAACAAAGGCAAATGCAGCTACTTTGCTGTTATTCTGATAGCACTGTTTGACATGACTGTAAGTTAGCCGTAGTTGGCTAAGTAGCAAGCAAGGGATAAGAACGTTGCCAGCCTGTACGGCAAAAAAGAACAACAAGACTGAACAACTGGTTCGTGTCTCTGGCATCCGAACCAATAGAATGAACAACCAGCCGGCTTGGGTAGCAACCCTAGATTTGTGTTGGGACTATATCTTGTGGAAGGTTGAAATAGTATGAATAAATTCAACAAAATAACGTTTTTAATGAAAATATGTCAATCATTACTTGAATATGCTAGTAACCCATTGTATATAATGCCCTCGAAGCCAGTGTTTGGAGGATTTATTGGCACTGTTTGCTTGCGCTCGGCTTTGTCTCGGGCTTCACGGCATTATCATGTAAATAATGTAATGTAATGTAAATACACGACACGCCAGTGTATTTGTTTGTCATTAAACTCTTGGGTATTTGTTATTATTATCTTGGTAACAGTGTTTTATTTTATTCAGCAGTTTGAGTCATCTCAGCAAACATTACACAGAAATAAATAACAGTTTAGATTTAGAGATAATAGCTAGTTATTTTAAAGTTGAATGAATTAGTTTATTGTCACATGCACAGGTACAGGGAAATGATTAACTTGCAAGCTCTACACAATGGGTTCAATATTCAATATAGTACAACTAATACATTGTTTTTAAATGAATAACATGAAGAATAAGAAATCAGTAGAGGATGGTATATACAGGGTCAGTGTCAGTACCACATGTACAATGTGATGAGATACTGGAGCATTTGAGGTAGATATGTTCACTTATTCTTTCTAAAATGTAAGATATCATTCCATGTGTTCACATTTGTTATTAGTTATTATTACAGTTTTTCAAAACGAAGTGTTACATAACATTACAATATCTTGGAAGAAGTACACCATTTAATTCATCAACTACTACTCCAATTCATTCACTACTGACTGATATACCGCAACTTAAACTCATGTAGGATGATCTTTTCACCGACTTCAGCTTCCTCCCATCTGAGGCACACAGTCTCCATTCTATTCCAGGGTAGATACATACAAACCCTGCAGCATCTGGACAGAGCGGTAGGGAAGGGAAACACAGTGAGGCACCTATCCACAGTGCACAGCACCATGAGCAGAAAGCAGACATTTTCAATGGACCACCAGCAAACACCTCATCTTCTCCGCCTTCACATTGATTAATGGCCTGTGCCCGGCGGGTTAAAGAACCGCAACACCCGCTGCTTATTGGCTTCCTGTGTGTTTGTTGACATGTTGTCCAAGACACACTTAACATATCATCTAGTGGGGAAGAGGTTACAGATCAGCTACAAAGAGGTCAGGGGTCAGGTTATTACATTACCATCTGTTAACAATGGAGCTGTTCTGACGGACGGACGGAGGGATGGAAGGGTGGACAAGAAGGAGGGAGGCCTCATCATCACAGGGACAGACAGGCAGACGAAAGGGGTGGGGGGGGGGGATATCCCACAGATTATGGGATATGCAGCCCCAGAGAAGTCATTCACAAGGAGCACATGTGACCTCCTGGGAGCCAATCAGGGTGTCCAGAAGACTGTGGGAGCGAATCAGAAACTCAGGAATGTGTGCTCCTCTCTAATCAGAAGCACATGGCGGGTGTGTCTGAAGATGAGGATTCAGATGGGAGCAGACAGGGCTGAGTGGATACCAGGGGCTCTGTGAAAACATACAGAAACTGAAGAGAAATGTAGGCCGACTGCACGTCCTTTCATTTGCCCCTGTCTTTTTCCTACTGTTTCTCCCCTGTATGTCCCTGTTGTAATGAAATAAAGAGAGGGTGAGAGAGAAACAACCAGAGAGAGAGAGAGAGAAAGCAATGTACTGGTACAAGAGCCAGGCAGGCAGTGCCAGCTTTAGTCATACAGAAGAGTCAGAAATGATAAAGTATCGTAAGAAGTTTCATGGCGTTAAGAATAGTCACTGCTTTTTCTGCTGTAACCACAGCGATCCATCCCATACTGAAACCCTCCGCTCTTAGACTATATATATACATATATTACATGAATATATTAATATATACATACAACCAGTGATCCATCCCATACTGAAACCCTCCGCTCTTAGACTATATATATACATATATTACATGAATATATTAATATATATATATAATCAGAGAAAACACAGTGAAAGGGCCTGGGTGATCACTCTTTTGAAAGTGATGGACCTTTGGCATGTGTAGCTTGGTAAATAGAACACTTGCATGAGCTTATTACAAAAGCACATTGCCTGAATAACGTGTAAGCAATAACAGTTTAACTATGGTATCACAGTGAAGATGGTAAACATGGCTTGGGAAATAAACAGCTGGTACATAACCTCGGCAAAGGGGACTTTTTTATTTTAATTACATTTATCGCCTGTTGTAAAATTAGGTAATGTACAGTTTTATGCACAAAGAGTCAGATGCAGCTAATTGTATTTCCGGAGCTACTAAGCGAATGATAAAACGGGTCTTGGATTTATGGTGTTTCTTGTTGCCCAGAGGGCTTTGGCCTTATAGTGGTATTAATCAAAGAAGGACAGCCTGCAGAGGAGAGAGGCAGTGATTTCTGGAAGGTAAATTCCAGCTACAGTAAGCCCTGGCCTGGACACTGCAGAACACAACTTCTTAGTACAGATAAGTACAGTGCTCGTGGTGCAAGGTTCTTCTGTCCTGAGTGTCAGTCTGTTTCTACTCTCTTACCAACTCCTTGTAGAATTGGCATGACAATGAGTGAAGGAGTTGGCATGATAACACCAACAGACTGGCACCCAAGCTCTTCAGTTCTTGGTACACACCTACTCATTCAAGGGTTTTGTAGAATAATACTGAAGACATCAACACTATAAAATAACACATATGGAATCATGTAGTAACAAAAAAAAGTGTTCAACAAATCAAAATATGTTTTGCCTTGATGACAGTTTTGTCTCTCTCTCTCTCTCTCTCTCTCTCTCTCTCTCTCTCTCTCTCTCTCTCTCTCTCTCTCTCTCTCTCTCTCTCTCTCTCTCTCTTCTCTCTCTCTCTCTTTCTCTTTCTCTCTCTCTCTCTCTCTCTCTCTCTCTCTCTCTCTCTCTCTCTCTCTCTCTCTCAATAAGGGAAGCTGGCCTTAACCTTGGTGTTGAAGTCAGCTGCATTAAAACCTGTTAATGCATGGCATGGAGGGAGAGAGAGACAGAGAGAGAAGTGAATCAAGTCCAACTCTTAGATAATTGTGGTTGGGCTTTCAGCCCAGAACAAAATGCATTACTGTCACATTATGTCCCCGGTATTAATTAAGCACTTTACTTCATTCCCTATTTTACTATTTTATTATCTATTTTCAGGACAAGCATCTCTCTCTCTCTCTCTCTCTCTCTCTCTCTCTCTCTCTCTCTCTCTCTAATCTGCATTCAAACAATCTGACACTTTGACCCCGGGCTGTTGGAATGTGACAACTTGCCATGTAATTGGTTTTATAATTTAGTGTGGTTAATGAGCAGACCACGCTGCGGTAATTCAGGCATTTCAGAACGATGACAGAGAGGACTCAGTCCGGTCATTCCACTATGTTTTTTCCTCGGCCAAATGAAGGATGTTACAACACTTAGATGAGATGCTGCAGCTTCTCATTAGAGGTCAGCCGTCGGACATCTCGGCTTTGTAAAAATAGTTGGCTGCTCAAGGTCCTCCTCCCTTTTCCACGGCTCTGACAAAGACACTGTCAATGTCTACTCTTTTTTTCTACCACTGCGAGTCTGCCTGTTGAAAAGCCCTTAGACTTTCCCAACCCTTGAACATAATGAAGGACGTGTCATATTTATAATGACATCTCATCCAAACACATTAATGAAGATCACCGTGCCCTGCTGGTCTGTTTCAGTGGACTAAAACAGTACTGGCCTAGGGGTCTGGCTGTGTGTGTGTGTGTGTGTTTGTATTAATATGCAAACAAGCTCTAATTCATACACACTACTAGGTACTGTAGAAACATTTCCATATGTATATTTTTTTTGCTGACAGTCACATCCCGTGAAATATGTGGACAGGAGATAACACTGCTGGCTAGAGAGGAGATAACACTGTTGGCTGGAGAAGAGATAACACTGTTGGCTGGAGAATGCAAAGGACAAAACAATGTGACAAGGTACCAAAGCTAAATCTGTCCCTTCAGACTAACTGTTTATTTCCTGAGTGACAAGTCAGAAAATGCACACAATAGAAAAGCTCAACTGGACGAGTTTCAACAGGACACCCCTCCTCTCTTCCAGTTAAACAGACAGGGAAACAGGACCTACAGCCATTACAATATGATGAAGAAAGAGAACAGATATGCAGGCTACACCGCACCACCCAAAGGTAATGGTTCTACCTTAGGGTGTACCTATTGTGTGCATGTGTGTCTGTGTGTGTGTATGTGTGTATGTGTGTATGTGTGTGTGTGTGTGTGTGTGTGTGTGTGTTTGTATGCTAGCTAGGCATAAAACAGCTACTATTCTTAGCGGACTCCCTGCAGGTGAATTATAGATGAGGGGCTCTTAATGATATGTTGCTGATCGTATATCACGCTAAAAGGCCACTTATAGTGTGATACATCCTGGACTGCACAAAACAGGGCGTGTGACACCAGACAGCGAGCGAGAGAGAAAGAACGTAGAACACCAAATAATGCATGCAGCGCAGAATTAGGCCGATACCCGCTAATGATCAAAATCCAGAAAAGAGCCGTTAAATTCTACAACCACCTAAAAGGAAGTGATTCCCAAACCTTCCATAACAAAGCCATCACCTACAGAGAGATGAACCTGGAGAAGAGTCCCCTAAGCAAGCTGGTCCTGGGGCTCTGTTCACAAACACAAACACACCCCACAGAGCCCCAGGACAGCAATACAATTAGACCCTACTAAATCATGAGAAAACAAAAATATAATTACTTGACACATTGGAAACAATTAACAAAAAAACAGAGCAAACTAGAATGCTATTTGGCCCTAAACAGAGAGTACACAGTGGCAGAATACCTGACCACTGTGACTGACCCAAACTTAAGGAAAGCTTTGACTATGTACAGACTCAGTGAGCATAGCCTTGCTATTGAGAAAGGCCACCGTAGGCAGACATGGCTCTCAAGAGAAGACAGGCTATGTGCTCACTGCCCACAAAATGAGGTGGAAACTGAGCTGCTTTTCTTAACCTCCTGCCCAATGTATGACCATATTAGAGACACATATTTCCCTCAGATTACACAGATCCACAAAGAATTCGAAATCAAACCCGATTTTTATAAACTCCCATATCTACTGGGTGAAATACCATAGTGTGCCTTCACCGCAGCAAGATTTGTGACCTGTTGCCACAAGAAAAGGTCAACCAGTGAAGAACAAACACCATTGGAAATACAACCCATATTTATGTTTATTTATTTTCCCTTTTGTACTTTAACCATTTGTACATCACTACAACACTGCATATATAAATAATATGACATTTGTAATGTCTTTATTCTTTTGAAATGTCTGTATGTTAAATGTTTACTGTTCATTTGTATTATTTATTTAACTTTTTTATATTATCTACCTCACTTGCTTTGGCAATGTTAACATATGTTTGTCATGCCAATAAAGCCTTTGAATTGAATTGACAGACAGACAGACAGACAGACAGACAGACAGACATTCAGACAGACAGGGAAAGCAGACAGAGAGGGGGAGAGAGAGGGGAGAGAGGGGGAGAGAGAGGGGAGAGAGGGGGAGAGAGAGGGGAGAGAGGGGGAGGGGGGGAAGAAAGAAATACACAGAGAGAGAGGTAAAGGGGGAGAAAGAGAGGAAGGGAGAGAGGGGGATAGATAGATAGAGAAAGACGGACCGACAGAGAGAGAGAGAGGAGGGGTGGCAGAGATAGTGAGAGAGAGAGAGAGAGAGAGAGAGAGAGAGAGAGACAGAGAGAGAGTGAGAGAGAGAGAGCGAGAGAGAGAGAGAGAGAGAGAGAGAGAGAGAGAGAGAGAGAGAGAGAGAGAGAGAGAGAGGAAAGGGCAACAGAGACAGGAACTGTCTGGGAACAGATAACAGTCCCCAGTGACATGTTTTATTACATCATCACGTATGACCTTATCAGGACCTCAATTCTGCATCACAGATGACTTCAGGTGTGCTGTGGTCTGAATTTAGGACGTTTACTTTTTCAACTGCTCTCAAGTTTATCCGCTAAGATGTGGGTTAACTATCTTTCTCATCTAAAAGTGATGTCATACTTGTTAGTCATGCATTGAGTAACAACATGGCACTCATACATACAGTAACTTACTGTTGCTATATAACATGTATGAACATCATATTTATACACATTCTATGAATCTTTCTGGTTATCTATCTCATATTGAGGTAAGAACATAGACTTGCTCAGGTTCTATTTGATCTAATCTATACATATATGATGTGTTTCCATGGTTACATTCACCTTGCTCATTCAGTTCTACAGCACCCATCCATCCCTTAGCTAAATGGCAAATCAAGTGACAGGGCTGCCTTTTAGTGTTTTTTTTTTAATTCAGTAGTGGGCCTTTAAGTTGTGACTTTGAAAATGTAATAGAATCAACATAATCTCCCATGCACCCAGTGTGGCCATCCTCATGACCATGGTCACACACAGACACACACACGCAGCGCATGAGGATGTGTGAAACTTACTCCTCAGCCTGAAGTATCCCCATTTGCACCAGAGAATAGCTAGCTTTTCAACTGGCAGCGACACACACACACACAGATACAGACACAGACACACACACACACAGACACAGACACACACACACAGACACACACACAGGCACACACACAGGCACAGACACACAGACAGTGTTGAAATGAAGGAGCATTGACCATGACCGTGTTACCCTCCAGGAGAAGAGTGCAGCTATTGGAATGAAGGGTTTCTATAATTCTATGTTAGGAGAGGGATTGTAAATGTATAGTTTAGAGGAGAGTTATGGATTTGACATCCTCTACACTAAGTGGATGTAAGGAATGGAGATGGAGGAGAGAGAAGGAAGGCTCTGTGTAAACAACCACACTGTATACCTGCCTCCAGTATGATATTCTCATCAAAATAGTACCATGACAGCTCAATGACAATTTCACTATTTACACTTCTATGGTAATGACAAGAGCAATATACTTCAAATATGATTATTATATAATGAATGGTTTTACCATGGTAAATGACAAGTGCATGTCAACTTAGCTAATTGCATCTCCTGGGATTGCTGTGTGTGTGTGTGTGTGTGTGTGTGTGTGTGTGTGTGTGTGTGTGTGTGTGTGTGTGTGTGTGTGTGTGTGTGTGTGTGTGTGTGTGTGTGTGTGTGTGTGTCTCTGAATCCAAAGTGTTTAAGTGCTTTCAGCTAAAGAAAAATAATCTCAACCATAATCTTTTAAAGTACCAACAAGATCTCATAGTTTCCCTAAGAAAATTTGACGTATTATGGTGAACGTCTATTTTTAAAGCATTCATTCTGCATGGTTACAGGGTTAAAACAGAAACAACTCTTAACTCTGAGTGGTTTTGTTAGGGCTATGGTTTAGGGAAACCTTCAAACAAAACCATTAAAAACAATGCGCTGTTTTCATCAACTGCCATCAAGTATTCTCATAGCTCATGGTGTATGGTACAGTGGTCTAAACAGCGTGCTCTGCCTCCGAGCATGATGACTTTGTGCCCAGGGGCGGGCAATTATAAAAATAAAAAAATTCGGGGGTGCTTCAAGTAGTATTGATGTTCTTAGGACCTTTTCAAATGTCTGAAACTTCTGTCTATTTCTAGTGGTCAGGCTGGTATATTGGGAACAGTCAAGTACTGCATCTACTTGGCGTACAGAGGAAATAGGAAAAAATGGAAGATTAAAGGTGTTGACAATACATTTGAGAGACCTCTTTAGTAGCTTGGTTGTGCGGGTTTCTGTCATGACTAAATTCCTCCATGGGAATCTATAGATTGGTAACATTTTTGTGGGCTTTTTCAGACCAATGTCAGATGTGACACACACACACGCACGCACACACACACACACACACACACACACACACACACACACACACACACACACACACACACACACACACACACACACACACACACACACACACACACACACACACACACACACACACACACACACACACAAATAAATAATAAACGTACTCCTCAGCCTGAAGTATCCCCGGTTGTACCAGAGAATAGCTAGCTTTTCACCTGGCACCGACTGGTAAGACCAGCACTTAGTTTGTAAAACAGGGTGAGCCGGATCAAACAGTGAGCACAAGAGGGGGTGACCTGGGGAGTCCTGAGGTTCCAGAATGCATGAAAAAAATACTCCTTTATAATAATGCATTGCAATCATATCATCACATTAGCGTAATGGCATAGAGCGGTAGAGCAGAGACACTTACAGAAGTTGCACACATAGGTATATTTTTAGTAGCATAATATCCAGGAAAATGTTGGCCTTT
The DNA here is from genome assembly GCF_045791955.1 of Oncorhynchus clarkii lewisi. Classification (NCBI taxonomy): domain Eukaryota; kingdom Metazoa; phylum Chordata; class Actinopteri; order Salmoniformes; family Salmonidae; genus Oncorhynchus; species Oncorhynchus clarkii. The sequence continues at coordinate 79,749,543 of NC_092150.1, forward strand.
TATAAATGTATTTCAAGCAATTCTACATCATTTTACATGACGGGAGACTTTGGCAGAATCTTTGTTAATACAACACAAATGATTGAAATGACAGGCTACTTTAACACTGATAAACTGAGAATCTGAGATCAATAAAAAACAACCTTGTCTTGAATCCATCAGTAGCCTAGACCTAGGTGTGGGGAGACATTTTGTACAATATCAGGAGGAAATTCTAGTTATGAAAAGCTTTCCAGTTTCACTGACTCACCCAATGATGCTGCAGCCCACTCACTGGTGATGGCCGATGCACTCTTGCCAAAAGCCTACCTCTCATTCTCTTTTGTAAAACAATGTTTGGAATTTGATCAAATATTTTGGTAGCCTACAGCCTAGTCTAAATAAATGATTAAGTGCAATGCTTGAGAAATGAGTGTTCAGGCTCTCATGAGAGTCTTTCAGAGCAGAGAGGTAGAGAGATCATAGAAAGTGAATCTCATTCCAGTTATGTGAGAGATACCAGCGTGCTTCTCACACAGCCACCGTCACGCGTCAGCCTCACGATGGTCTCAAACATATACTATGCCCACTCTAGTATAGCTGTGGTGCTTACAAGTCTGAAATCATTATACCCTAATTTTCAAGACATCAATGTACAGCAACATTTGTAAGGCGTCACTGCAGAACACCCTCCATATGCATATGCACACATACTCAGCACAAGACTCGAATTTCATCTACTTTTTCAAGACAGAAATGTAGCAATAGAACAAACATATCACAATCATTTGATTTGATATCAGAATATACTTCACATAAAATAAATGTAGAACACATATTATAATATATAGGCCTCCTGCCTATGTGATAGTATGAAGCGCGTATACAGTACATATGTTTGTAAAGGAAAAAGCATGTATGATCCTACCTTAGTTTTCCAAACACTCCCACAACAAGGCCATTTCCTTCTGCGTCTTCACCTCCCTATTTCGTGTTTTGCTCCTGGTGTCTGTGACACATCTGTGTCATTTAGCAATCCATGACCTCGCATAGGGGACTGGGTTGAATTTGGTCAGGGGTGGGCCAACAAGGTTCAGTGTAGCCCTGATATGGTGGAGGTATGCAGACAAGCACGGGTTGAGGTGCACATCATATTCATTTGAGTAAATCCCCTCTCACATTCTGTACTGGAGATGGGGGACGGTGTTGACTGCCATCACCAGCTCTTTAAGTCCATCTGGGATGTCTCCTTTATCATTACCATTAGTGTCTCTATGCTGCCTGTAGGCCTGTATGACCATACATGGACTGTCAATGCCAAACCGCTAGCAGAGAGATTCTATCTCTGTTTCTCCATACAGTGCTCCTGTGTCCTCCGGATAGTATTGTGCGTTAAGCAACTTCAGCTCCTCTATGAACTGGCTGTATCCTGTATTGTCCACCGCCCATCCTCCTAGAGAGAACATTCTAGCCTCCATGTTCCTCACCAAGCTCGCGAGAAACTCCCTCTGATTAAGGACTCTTGGTCTTCCACCATTCCGTTTGATGCCTTGGAAAGAATTCTAACGGAATCTTTCTCTGGCTAAGTTTTGTGTGTCGGCCTGGCTGCTCTGCCACTGTGCTGAACACACTCGTGTGCAGTAATAATTGTGCAGTCTCGATTTTGGAGCTTGAGTGACAATTCAGGTAGTTTACAGACGCACCATCACATGTAATTCCAATGAGGGTTTTGGAGAGAAAGTCCTCAGTAAACTAAACTGTACACTAATGCAGATAAGAGATTACGAACAATTCCCCCCGCAGATAAATCCTCCAGTTTCACAAGATCAACAAAAATGTTTGCTGGTACGTCCATATCTGAAACGCTTGCTGCTGCTAAATGGGTCTTGGTTTGGGCATGTTCAGAAACCCAGTGGAGGTGCCGGTGGTGATGCTGAACTGGTGGGATAAGCAGCGCTGCTAGTTAAGGAATCGCTATCGGGATCAGTTTGCTTCTCACTCCTCTGACCCGGGTTTGATTCATCATATTTTTCAGGATATTTGGACTTGAAAAACTTAATCGTAGTTGATTTCCTTTTCTTATTAATTTCTGATTTGGCTTTCCCTCAGTTTCAAATTCAGTCGACTGACCACCACTGCCAATACCTGTTTCAAGATCAGTTACTTACCTCGCTGGCCGCCCCATAACCTATATGTACAAACAACAGAGCAGGTCTGAAATCAGTGTGGAAGGATTAGGATGATTGTACAGAAGGATCACTGTGCATTTACATTATGGTTTTTCTGGGAGGCGGGATAAATAACCAGGGGGTTTAACTCTGTTGAATTGTTTAAATAAATGATGCCACAACAGCTGGTGCACGAAATCTAAGAAAGTCTCGAGGTTTTGCTCGCCTGAGGTAGAGTATCTCATTATAAGACGAGCTAAATTACTTCTATGCTCACTTTGAGGTAAGTAACACTGAAACATGCATGAGAGCACCAGCTGTTCCGGACGACTTTGTGATCACGCTCTCTGTAGCCAATGTGAGTAAGACTTTTAAACAGGTCAACATTCACAAGGCCACATGGCCTGATGGATTACCAGGACGTGTACTCTGAGCATGTGCTGACCAACTGGCAAGTGTCTTCACTGACATTTTCAGCTTATTCTAGACAGAGTCTGTAATATGAACATGTTTCAAGCAGACCACCATAGTCGCTGTGCCCAAGAACAATAAAGGTAACCTTCCTAAATTACTACTGAGCAGTAGCACTCACATCTGTAGCCATGAAGTGATTTGAAAGGCTGGTCATGGCTCACATCAACACCATTATCCCAGAAACCCTAGACCCACTCCAATTTGCATACCGCCCCAACAGATCCACAGATGATGAAATCGCTATTGCACTCCACAATGCCCATTCTCTCCTGGACAAAAGGAACACCTATGTGAGAATGCTATACATTGGCTGTATCTCAGCATTCAATACCATAGCTCACCACTAAGCGAAGGACCCTGGGACTAAACACTTCCCTCTGCAACTGGATCCTGGACTTCCGGACGGGCTGTCCCCAGGTGGTAATGGTAGGGAACAACACATCCGCCACTCTGATCCTCAACACGTGGTCCCATCAGGGGTGCGTTCTTAGTCCCCTTCTGTACTCCCTGTTCACTCATCAAGTTGCCGATGTCACAGAAGTGCCTGATCACCGACAATGATGAGACAGCATATATGGAGGAGGTCAGAGACCTGGTTGTGTGGTGCCAGGACAACAACCTCTCCCTCAATGTGATCAAGACAAAGGAAATGATTGTGGACTTCATAAACAAGGAGGGTAGAGCATGCCACCATTGTCATCGACGGGGCTGTAGTGGAACAGGTTGAGCGCTTCAACTTCCTTGGTGTCCACATCACCAACAAACTATCATAATCAAAACACACCAAGACAGTCTGGGGCCAGCTTCCTTCCATCCAGGACCTCTATATCAGGTGGTGTTAGAGGAAGGCCCTAAAAAAAGACTCCAACCACCCTAGTCACCCTGTTCTCTCTGCTGCTGCACGACAAGCGGTACCGGAGCGCCAAGTCGAGGTCCAAAAGGCTTCTTAACAGCTTCTACCCCCAAGCCATAAGACTCCTGAACAGCTAATCAAAGGGCTACCGAGACCCCTCTTTTACGCTGCTGCTACTCTCAGCTTAAAATCTATGCATAGTCACTTTAATTCCACCTACATATTACCTCATTTACCTCAACTAACTGGTGCCCCCGCACATTGACTCTGTACCGGTACACCCTGTATATAGCCTTGCTTGTTATTTTACTGCTGCTGTTTAATTATTTGTTACTTTTATTTTCTATTTTATACTTGTCTATTTATTACTTAACATTTTTTTAAATTTTTTTTATTAACTTCTTCAAGCATTGTTGGTTAAGGGCTTGTTAGTAAGCATTTCACTGTAAGGTCTACTTAGACCTGTTGTATTTGGCACAATACATCACTGTAGTTTGCCCTTTATACTACACTACAAGAGAGGTCCCTTTGTGCAACAGTGTAAATGCGTTTTGACAAACAAATAGTCTCTAGAATTTGTATGACCTAAATGAATGTATATGGTAATGGTAATGTGTGTATGCTTTGGGACTAATTATTCAAACATAAGCCACTACACTAACTGGACATGTTGTATGAATAATAATAAACACAAAAAAAGCACTTTCAGACAGGATTAGATGTTGGATCATTATGAAATGTGTTAGTAAAAGTTTCCAAAATCCAAACTTACTTATGTAAATTTTATATATACGTTATTTGCTACCACTTAATGTTCTGGAAAATACAGCTGCAATAAATGCGCCTTTAAGGGCTTGGTGCCGGGGCTAAGATGGCCGCTCTGCTAGAATCAGCACAATTAACCTGCAGTGAGAACATACTGTTTTACCATCCTGTCTTAATTCATTACCACCTCCACCACCATAATGTGCATCTGTTCAGCAAATGTCAATTTAAGGAGAACAGAGCTGAGCACTTCAGGCAGACAGATTAAGCTCAATGGTGGTGAAAACGACAGATAGTCACCTCTTTCTGTCCATGCTAGACATGTCTGACAAAACATGTGCTTTTAATCGCTATAATCTTTGCCCTTAATCTTTTACCCTAAATGAAGATACAATTTGACCTGCTCATCAGGTCCTGTTGATATTTCAACATTTATCCATGTAGTAACTTCCCTCAAACCTCTGGTCAGAATCAGATCATCTGACTATCAGTGAGAGGAGGCTGGTGGGAGGAGCTATAGGAGGATGGGCTCATTGTAATGGCTGGAATGGTACAATTAGAAAAGTACCAAACATGTTTGACCTCCCACCAGCATTCTCTGTTATTAATGTTTGACAGGCTAGCTCAAGGATTCAGTGACTGCAAAGGTATATTCCAGGGTTCCCCAACTGGTGTCCAGCAGGTGTTGTTTTTGTTGGCCCCCCATGTTTTCTAAGCAAAAAATATATACAGTGCACTTGGATAGTATTCAGACCCCTTGGCTTTTCCCACATTTTGTTACATTACAGCCTTATTCTAAAATGGATTAAATACATTTTTCCCTCATCAATCCACACACAGTGCCCCATAATGAAGCGAAAACAGGTTTTAGAATTGTTTGCAAATTTATTGAAAATGAACAGAAATACGTTATTTACCTAAGTATTCAGGCCATTTGCTATGAGACTCGAAATTGATCACACTTGCATCCTGTTTCCAATGATCATCCTTGACATGTATGCCAGCAGCATATTTTCAATAAATTTGCAAACAATTCTAAAAACCTGTTTTCGCAGTCTACAAATGATTTGTAATTATGTTCCGGCCCCGCGACCATCCACTCACAAAAAAATTGGGCCGCGGCTGAATCTAGTTGGTGATCCCTGCTATGACACACAGTCTGAACGCTCCAGCACTGACATCTCTGTCCAGGACAGTCAAGATGCACATTGTCTTAGACACCTCAACTACTTTGTATGCTAACAAGGCATGTGTCATGGCAGACACAGAGACTCTGTGGTATCATAATACCAAGGCTGGATTAATATTATCAGGGGACAGTGACTCATGACATCTATGTCCTGGCATGATAGAGTGACAAGTCATTGGTTGAGGCTAGACGCATGCAAGGGGCATCTCAATAATAAAAAATGTCAACCTCTTCTTGTCTCCTTTCCCTAACCTGAGGAGAGAATAGAAGTTGAACCGGGCAGAGCCAAGCCAAGCAGAGGACAATAAAACATTTTAGACAATGAAGATGATGCACAGTCACAGTATCCTCACCGGGATAAAACAGGGACTTTCATGTTGATATGATATCCCCGAGGAGAACAAGCCACTGTTTCCTGATGATGTCAGGATGTTAGAGTAAGCCCGAGACAGAGACAGACCCTCAGAGGGGAATACTACAAAGCAGGATTATGGATTTAGCCAGCTAAGTGGCTAACTCCATAATTTTGAAAAGAAAGGGAAGGTTGAAATGGGCATGGACAAATTGACTTAACAAACACAAAGACCTATCTATGTTTAGCTTTTTTAATTATCCATAAAATCAATATTTTTTTCTGGTTGCTTATCAATGTTAGCTGGCTAACTCATTGATCCTGCTTTGTAGTACACCTCTGGCCCCGGAGAGATATTCTGAGCTGGCAGACTATCAACATACTGACCACATCTTTATCCTCTCTCTGAAATACCCCATGTCTACCTCACATCTCAGCACATACGCTATAAATCCAATCCTGATCTGGGATCAAATAGTATTGTTTTTTTTTTCAAATATTTTTGTTTCACCCCCCATTTCGCTCATGGAACTTGTCAAATTCTTTCATATGTCCAAGTCTCACCACATTTATCCACATGTAAATGTTGGTGTTCCTCAAGGTTTCGTTTTAGGACCACTATTGTTTTCACTATATATTTTACCTCTTGGGGATGTCATTCGAAAACATAATGTTAACTTTCACTGCTATGTGGATGACACACAGCTGTACATTTCAATGAAACATGGTGAAGCCCCAAATTTGCCCTCGTTAGAAGCCTGTGTTTCAGACATAAGGAAGTGAATGGCTGCAAGCGTTCTACTTTTAAACTCGTACAAAACAGAGATGCTTGTTCTCGGTCCCAAGAAACAAAGAGATATTCTGTTGAATCTGACAATTAATCTTGATGGTTGTACAGTCGTTTCAAATAAAACTGTGAAGGTCCTCGGCGTTACTCTGGACCCTGATCTCTCTTTTGACGAACATATCAAGACTGTTTCAAGGACAGGTTTTTTTCAATCTACGTAACGTTGCAAAAATCTGAAACTTTCTGTTCAAAAATGATGCAGAAAAATTAATCCATGCTTTTGTTACTTCTAGGTTAGACTACTGCAATGCTCTACTTTCCGGCTACCCGGATAAAGCACTAAATAAACTTCAGTTAGTGCTAAATACGTCTGCTAGAATCCTGACTAGAAACAAAAAAAATTATCAAATTACTCCAGTGCTAGCCTCCCTACACTGACTTCCTGTCAAGGCAAGGGCTGATGTCAAGGATGTACTGCTAACCTACACATCATTACATGGGCTTGCTCCTACCTATCTTTCGATTTGGTCCTGCCGTACATACCTACACGTACGCTACGGTCACAAGACGCAGGCCTCCTAATTGTCCCTAGAATTTCTAAGCAAACAGCTGGAGGCAGGGCTTTCTCCTATAGAGCTCAATTTTATGGAATGGTCTGCCTACCCATGTGAGAGACGCTGACTCGGTCTCAACCTTTAAGTCTTTATTGAAGGTTCATCTCTTCAGTGGGTCATATGATTGAATGTCGTCTGGTCCAGGAGTGTGATGGTGAACGGAAAGGCTCTGGAGCAACGAACCGCCATTGCTGTCTCTGCCTGGCCGGTTCCCCTTCTCTCCACTGGGATTCTCTGCCTCTAACCCTTTTACAGGGGCTGAGTCACTGGCATACTGGTGCTCTTTCATGCCGTCCCTAAGAGGGGTGCGTCACTTGAGTGGGTTGAGTCACTGACGTGATCTTCCTGTCTGGGTTGGCGCCACCCCTTGGGTTGTGCCGTGGCGGAGATCTTTGTGGGATATACTTGGCCTTGTCTCAGGATGGTAAGTTGGTGGTTGAAGATATCCCTCTAGTGGTGTGGGGGCTGTGCTTTGGCAAAGTGGGTGGGGTTATATCCTTCCTGTTTGGCCCTATCCAGGGGTATCATCGGATGGGGCCACAGTGTCTCCTGACCCCTCCTGTCTCAGCCTCCAGTATTTATGCTGCAGTAGTTTATGTGTCGAGGGGCTAGGGTCAGTTTGTTATATCTGAAGTACTTATCCTGTCTCATCCGGTGTCCTGTGTGAATTTAAGTATGCTCTCTCAAGTTCTCTCTTTCTCTCTTTCTTTCTTTCTCTCTCTCAGAGGACCTGAGCCCTAGGACCATGCCTCAGGACTACCTGGCATGATGACTCCTTGCTGTCCCCAGTTCACCTGGCCATGCTGCTGCTCCAATTTCAACTGTTCTGCCTGCAGCATTGGAACCCTGACCTGTTCACCGGACGTGCTACCTGTCCCAGACCTGCTGTTTTCAACTCTCTAGAGACAGCAGGAGCGGTAGAGAAACTCTTAATGATCGGCCATGAAAATAGAACTGATATTTACTCCTGAGGTGCTGACTTGCTGCACCCTCGGCAACTTCTGTGATTATTATTATTTGACCATGCTGGTCATTTATGAACATTTGAACATCTTGGCCATGTTCTGTTATAATCTCCACCCGGCACAGACAGAAGAGGACTGGCCACCCCTCAGAGCCTTGTTCCTCTCTAGATTTATTCCTGGGTTTTGGCCTTTCTAGGGAGTTTTTCCTAGTCACCGTACTTCTACACCTGCATTGCTTGCTGTTTGGGGTTGTAGGCTTGGTTTCTGTACAGCACTTTGAGATATCAGCTGATGTAAGAAGGGCTATATAAATCAATTTGATTTGATTTGATTTATTCCTGAAGTCGAGCTGTGTTCATGTCTCACCACATTTATTCCATATACCCATAAAATATCTGTTGTCTTGATTGCCAGGATGAATAAAAAATACACGCCTACTTATACACAAGTTAATTGTTCTAGATAGATACCTAATTTGCAAAAGCATTCAGTAAACAAATGATTGGTGGAATTTTGCTTACTCTTTTTTCCCACGTTACCTGACTGAATGTAATTAACCGTATTCCCCCAAAATTCACTCTATTTAATTGTACCTTTATTTAACTAGGCAAGTCAGTTTAGAACAAATTCTTATTTTCAATGACGGCCTAGGAACAGTGGTTTACTGCCTGTTCAGGGGCAGAACGACAGATTTTTACCTTGTCAGCTTGGGGATATGAACTTGCAACCTTTCGGTTACTAGTCCAACGCTCTAACCACTAGGCTACCCTGCCGCCCTGCTCTATTATTGAGAGAGTAAATTAGCATCTGTGTATTAGCAACATAGCAAACTATCAATGCTCAATAGACTAAACAAAATTGCTATATTACAGTAACTCAAGGAGAACAAGACATGTACAGCTAGTTTAGCAGTCCAGCTTTCAACCTATCATTTGTTAACTGATATAAAAATTTAAATAATTGAAGTAGTTAAATTATTTGGAGCAACTGTTCCATATGGGAACCAACACTGCAGAGACTTTAAGGTTATATAGAATAAATGCAATGGGACATGAATACCTGCTTGCTTGCATGTGTAAACAAATACACACACACACACACACACACACACACACACACACACACACACACACACACACACACACACACACACACAAACACACACACACACACACCAAGAACACACACACACACACACAATATGTTGATGCTTGGGGATTTGAAACCCCCTCCAGTAGTTACTTGCAGTTATGTACCTGGCCTAAGCTGTATATTCTGTGTCAGGAGAATTCTGCAATAAATTTCAGTGCTGCTGGTTGAGTGATGAAAACCAAAGTTACCCAAGCTGTAAATAACCACCAGAGAGAAGAACTCGTCCATTCTACATCCACATTCTAAAACTTTAGGAAATATTGAATAAACCCAATTAATTGGCATGAAGAGAAGAATCAGTGGTCCTAAATCATGCTGCTGATGATTATCCCAGGGTCATGTTGATTAGTAAGGGCAGGGTATGTGTGTGTGCAAGGTGCAGCCATTACACGAAGGCACATAAAAACCACTATAGAGAAGAAATAGAAGAGGCTGGCTGTCTGTCGGGGTGGTGGGTGGGGGTGTTTTTTCCCCGAGAGTTGGTGGCCTTGGTGTTCAGAGGAAATGGGACTCAGTACTTTTTTGCACTGTGTGTGTGTGTGTGTGTGTGTGTGTGTGTGTGTGTGTGTGTGGCACTGGGGGGGGGGGGGGGGGGGGGGGGGGGGTAGTTGACTCATGGTGTTGACACTGGCCCAGTGACATTCTAAACACCCTCTCCTGCTGGGGTAGAGTCCCACCTTGGCTCCCTTCACTGACATGAATATTAAAGGGATACTTCAGAATTTTGTCAATAAAGCCTTTTATCAACTTCCCCAGAGTCAAATGAACTTGTGGATAGCATTTTTATTTATCTTCATGCAGTTTGAAGAAAGTTGCTAAGTAGTGCACTGGCTCATGAAACTATGTCTAACTTCCTTCATATTGGATGCAGACATAAATACGGTATCCACGAGTTCCTCTGATTCTGGGAAAGTAGATAAAGGGCTTCCTTTCCAAATTTCTGAAGTATCCCTTTAATAATTCAAGGTGATCTTAATCTATGTGGAATTCGAGGAGGTGCTGCAGCCTATTACCCCCGGATGAGATGGAATTGCTTTTGCATGAAAGACCACAGACATAGAGACCGTCAGAGACACGGAAAAGCAGGCAGCCAGACAGACAGATAGACAGACAGAAAGACAGACAGACAGACCTGGATGATTCTGAATCAGTGGCAGGGGTAAAATGCACATGTTACTCTGAGAATACAGACAGACATAGGCTTTGGCTATGAGGCTGTTTCTCTTGGAGCCAGAGGGAATGGTTTATTTTCTGGTTTTGAAGTGTTCTCACCAGCTAGGCCTCAACAATAATATCTTGTTTTGATGACATTCTAAAGTGCCATGTATCTACGGAGTCCACCCATTGGCTCTCAGGCTTTGCTGCTTAGTTTCTTTCATTGAACTCCCACAGCAGTTAAGGATGTGTGATGTGGAGGAAAACGGGGCTGCTGTGTGCAAAATGGCAATGTGTGTCTCCTACTGTGTGGTGTGTGTGTAAAAGGTTGAGCTGACTTGACGCTCCCTGGGCTCTCATCCTCCGGTCCCAGCAGAGTGGTTTGATGGGTAATCTAACACAACACAGCATCTCTCTCTCTCTCTCTCTCTCTCTCTCTCTCTCTCTCTCTCTCTCTCTCTCTCTCTCTCTCTCTCTCTCTCTCTCTCTCTCTCTCTCTCCAATTCAATTCAAGGGGCTTTATTGGCATGGGAAACATATGTCAACATTGTCAAAACAAGTGGAGTAGATAATATACAAAAGTGAAATAAACAATCAAAATGAACAGTAAACATTACACTCACAGAAGTTCCAAAAGAATAAAGACAATACAGATGTCGTATTATGAATATATACAGTGTAGTAACGATGTGCAAATGGTTAAAAAGAAATAAGTACAAAAGGGAAAATAAAAACAATTAAAAAATGTGTTGTATTTACAATAGTGCTTGTTCTTCACTGGTTGCCCTTTTCTTGTGGCAACAGGTCACAAATATTGCTGCTGTGATGGCACACTGTGGTATTTCACCCAGTAGATATGAGAATTTATCCAAATCGGGTTTGTTGTCCAATTCTTTGTGGATCTGTGTAATCTGAGGGAAATATGTGTCTCTAATATGGTCATACATTTGGCAGGAGGTTAGGAAGTGCCACTCAGCTTCAACCTCTTTTTTCTGGACAGTGTGCACATAGCCTGTCTTCTCTTGAGAGCCAGGTCTGCCTATGGCGGCCTTTCTCAAAAGCAAGGCTATGCTCACTGAGTCTGTACATAGTCAAAGCTTTCCTTAAGTTTGGGTCAGTGACAGTGGTCAGTTATTCTGCCACTGTGTACTCTCTGTTTAGGGCCAAATAGAATTCTAGTTTGCACTGTTTTTTTGTTAAATCTTTCCAATGTGTCAAGTAATTATCTTTTTGTTTTCTCATGATTAGGTTGGGTCTAATTGTGTTGCTGTCCTGGGGCCCAAACTGTCCTGTGGTCATGAGCATCCTCACGGATACCCTAGACCCATTCCAATTCGCTTACGGCCCAAACAGATCCACAGATGACACAATCTCAATCACACTCCACACTTCCCCTTCCCACCTGGACAAAAGGAACACTGAATGCTGTTCATTAACTACAGTTCAGTGTTCAACACCATAAGGCCCACAAAGCTCATCGCTAAGCTAAGGACCCTGGAACTAAACACCTCCCTCTGCAACTGGATCCTGGACTTCCTGATGGGCTGCCCCAGGTGGTAAGGGTAGGCAACAACACCTCTGCCATGCTGATCATCAACACTGGGGGTCTTCAGGGGTGTGTACTTGGTCCCATCCTATACTCCCTGTTCACCCACAACTGCGTGGCCATACATGACTCCAACACCATCATTAAGTTTGCTGATGAAACAACAGTGGTAGGCCTGATCACCGACAACGATGAGACAGCCTGTCTGGAGGAGGTCAGAGACCTGGCAATGTGGTGCCAGGTCAACAACCTATCCCTCAATGTGATCAAGACAAAGGAGCTGATCGTGGATTACAGGAAAGGGCAGGCCGATGGCACGCTCCCATTAACATTGACGGGGCTGTAGTGGCCCGGGTCGAGAGATTCAAGTTCCTTGGTGTTCACATCACCAACAAACTATCATGTTACAAACACAGCAAGACAGTCGTTAAGAGAGCACGACAACATATTTTCCCCCTAAGGAGACTGAAAAGATTTTGCATGTGTCCCCAGATCCTCAAAAAGTTCTACAGCTGCACCATCGAGAGCATCCTGACCGGTTGCATCACCGCCTGGTATGGCAACTGCTCGGCATCTGACCATAAGGCGCCACAGAGGGTAGTGCGTACGGCCCAGTACATCACTGGGGCTAAGCTTCCTGACATCCAGGACCTATATATTAGGATGTGTCAGAAGAAACTCCAGTCACCCTAGTCATAGACTGTTCTCTCTGCTACCGCACGGCAAGTGGAATCGGAGCACCAAGTCTAGGACCAAAAGGCTTGGTAACAGCTTCTACCCCCAAGCCATAAGACTGCTGAACAATTCATCAAATGGCATCAAATGGACTATTTATATTGACGTCCCCCCCATTTGTTTTGTACACTGCTGCTACCTGCTGTTAATTATCTATGCATAGTCACTTCACCCCTACTTACATGTACAAATTACCTCGACTAACCTGTACCTCCGCACATTGACTCGGTACCGGTACCCCCTGTATATAGCCTGACTAACCTGTACCTCCGCACATTGACTCGGTACCGGTATCCCCTGTATATAGCCTGACTAACCTGTACCTCCGCACATTGACTCGGTACCGGTATCCCCTGTATATAGCCTGACTAACCTGTACCTCCGCACATTGACTCGGTACCGGTATCCCCTGTATATAGCCTGACTAACCTGTACCTCCGCACATTGACTCGGTACCGGTATCCCCTGTATATAGCCTGACTAACCTGTACCCTCACACATTGACTCGGTACCGGTATCCCCTGTATATAGCCTGACTAACCTGTACCTCCGCACATTGACTGGGTACCGGTATCCCCTGTATATAGCCTGACTAACCTGTACCTCCGCACATTGACTCGGTACCGGTACCCCCTGTATATAGCCTGACTAACCTGTACCTCCGCACATTGACTCGGTACCGGTATCCCCTGTATATAGCCTGACTAACCTGTACCTCCGCACATTGACTCGGTACCGGTATCCCCTGTATATAGCCTGACTAACCTGTACCTCCGCACATTGACTCGGTACCGGTATCCCCTGTATATAGCCTGACTAACCTGTACCCCCACACATTGACTCGGTACTGGTATCCCCTGTATATAGCCTGACTAACCTGTACCTCCGCACATTGACTCGGTACCGGTATCCCCTGTATATAGCCTGACTAACCTGTACCTCCGCACATTGACTCGGTACCGGTATCCCCTGTATATAGCCTGACTAACCTGTACCCCCACACATTGACTCGGTACCGGTATCCCCTGTATATAGCCTGACTAACCTGTACCCCCACACATTGACTCGGTACTGGTATCCCCTGTATATAGCCTGACTAACCTGTACCTCCGCACATTGACTCGGTACCGGTATCCCCTGTATATAGCCTGACTAACCTGTACCTCCACACATTGACTCGGTACCGGTATCCCCTGTATATAGCCTGACTAACCTGTACCCCCACACATTGACTCGGTACCGGTATCCCCTGTATATAGCCTCGGTATTGTTATTTTATTGAGTTACTTTTTATTATTCTTTACTTTAGTTTATTTGGTCAATAAACTAATGTTTATCTTTCTTGAACTGCACTGTTGGTTATGGGCTTGTTTCACAGTAAGGTCTACACTTGTTATATTTGGCCCATGTGACAACTTGATTTTGATTTGATTTGAAGTTGGATGTTTAAGAAAGTGCCACTCTGTGCAGTATTCTGAGTTTAATTGTTAATGCTGGTACATTGGTTGTAAAGCAGAGCATCACAGCCATATTTTCAAGTAAATCTCTTTAGTTTGAAGAGGCAAGAGAGTGAATGAGAAAATGTTTCAATATTCTTTGTTTTTCAGAGAAGATATCCCAATGTCAATAATAACAGTCCACCATTAGACAATTAATTTCAATACAAGAAAGCCCTGCCTGGAAAAATTGATGTACTCTTACATTTTTAGGGTCCACAATTAACACTTTTGCAACACAGGTATGGAGCCATTAGGTACATCAAGTATTCACTCTGATAGCCACGCAAGCAGGTTTAGGGTGTGTCTGTATGGCAACAACTCTGGTTATAACCCGTGCATGCTATATGGTGTCTGTGGGCAGATACAAAACTTAACATTTAGTTTAGGTCTCTCTGTGTATCGTTGCTCTTCCATCTTCCCAGTTTGTTTAAACCCCGGGAATACCTGCAATATATCTTCTGAGTTTTGCAAATCGCACCTCAACCTTCACAGCTAGCGGAGATGAGAGTTGGATTGGGCTGTTAAATATTAATGCTCAGCCTTTCTGCCCAGACTATCTGCTCGCATTTAACCCTCTCCAGAAGGACAAGGCCCAACAGGACTAACAGCAACCAGGAGAGGTCTCGCACCTCTGGATCACAGAACCCCTTAGGATTAAATCTGCTCTGAACCGGGACTGAACTCGCTTGGAGAGAGGAGAGAGTGGAGGGAAGGGAGGGAGAGGGTTGTCATAACTGCAGGGGGAAGGAACCCCTGAGATCGTGCTGGACAGACGTGTGCACTAAGGCAAACATTTCCCGCTGTTTAGTCTCTTCCCTCGCTGTATGGCTCTGCCTCTCCATCTCTCGCTCTCTCTCTCCCAAGGCCAAATGAAAGACAAGCACTACGTAAGTGCTGAGAATCCACTCGATCCCCACGGGGCTGTTGGCCTCCATCATTACACTCCAGGGGCCTTCGATCACAACCACAGCTTCAGCCACCAGCCACTATTCCCATATTTATAATGAGGAAGATGCCCCAGTACACATTTCTGGGAGTACTGTCTTTGAGATGCCATTTCTGGGAGGACTGTGTATGTGCTCCTTTATATCTGGAAGAGAGGAAAGTGTGCCTACACTGTGCAGCGAGAGGTAATCCATCATAATGTTAGCAACTGTATTGCGTGATTTTTAGATCATCTGGGCAAGCTGTTGAAAATCAGTAAGCGAGATGAGGCAGCATACCTCGCTATAAAATGAAAGTGTGTGGCTTTGGTGCAGATTCCTCTCTCTGTCGGGACGGCCATATTGCACCAGATACCAAAATGATTCTGTATGTAAAGTGGTGTTGAGCTTAAATATATTTAGCAGGGTGATAGATACACTCATAGAAAAAAATAGTTTTCTATAGAATCTTAAAGGGTTCTTTGGATTTCCCCATAGGAGAACTGTATGAAAAGCCCTTTTTAGTTGGAGATAGAACCCAAAAGGATTCTACTTGGAACCGAAAAAGGTTTCTTCCTGGAACCAAAAAGGGTTATCCTATGGAGACATCCGCAGAACCCTTTTGGAACCCTTTTCTTCTAAGTGTAGATGGAATGCAAAGACCTGGTATGAATCATACAAGAAATGAAAACAAAATATTATTTTCTGGAGATTTGCAGAGTAGAGAATGAGAGATGTGGTGAAAGCGTCATGGAGTTCGCTATGTTATTTGAGGGTTTGAGAGGGTTTGAGTTAGCAAGGCTGTCTGGGGTTGTGTGTGTGTGTGTGTGTGTGTGTGTGTGTGTGTGTGTGTGTGTGTGTGTGTGTGTGTGTGTGTGTGTGTGTGTGTGTGTGTGTGTGTGTGTGTGTGTGTGTGTGTGTGTGTGTGTGTGTGTGTGTGAGAGAGAGAAAGAGAGAGAAATAGAAATAGAGAGAGAGAGAGAGAGAAAGAGAGAGAGAGAGAGAGGGAACGGTTGTCTGGGCTGGAAAAAATAGCTCAATCAGATAGAGAGAGAAGAGAGGAGCTGCATACAGGATGTGACTAAGCTCAGGATTCATGAGGTCTGAACTTCTCTACCCACTGAACTTCTCCTGTTTACTCTGGTCTTCCTGAAGAAAACTAAGGAAGATCTCTCTCCTTCAAACCTGTGTTTTTTCATAAGTTCGGGCACTGAATATTGGATTCCAAACCACACAAGGAGATCTGTTTGTCTGTCTCTCTTTCTCTTTCTGAATTTAATTATATTCAAAGGGTTTAATTGGCCTGGGGAACATATCCTTACAATACCAAAGCAAATAGAATAGACAATAAACAAAAGGGAAATAAACATAGGAAACATTAGCGAGTTTTAAAATAATATAGACATTTCACATGTCATATTATTGGCTGTGTACAGTGTTGTAACAATGAGAAAGTAGTTAAAGTATGACATGGAAAATAAATAAATAAACAGACAAATATAGGTTTTATTTACAATGTTGTTTGTGCTCCACTGGTTGACCTTTCTCATGGCAACGGGCCACAAATATTCCTGCTGTGACTTCACACTGCAATGTTTGATTTGTTGTCAAATTCTTTGTGGATCTGTGTGATCTGTCGGAAATATGCGTCTCTAATATGGTCATACATTTGTCAGGAGGTTAGGATGTGTAGCTCAGTTTCCACCTCATGTTCATTGATATATATGTTAAAGATGGCAGGGCTCAAGCTGCATCCCTGTCTCACCCCATGACCCTAAGGAAATACATTTATTATCTGTGTGTTTATTGTCAATTTTATCTGTACACTTGTTGTAGTTGTGATTATTTCATTTTTATTTATTTAGGGGGTAGATCAGCTTTAATATTGCAGATAGGTTGCAGCTTCCATCAATGGAATCGTCTGCATAATTTCCAATCCCCCATATTTTTTGGTTGTAAATATGTATACAGTATCAGTCAAAAGTTTGGACACACCTACTCATTCAAGTGGGTGTAACGGGTGTCGTCGTCTGAAGAGGAATAATCGGACCAAAGCGCAGCATGGTAAGTGTTCATGGTTTATTGTCAAAACACTATAACAAAATAACAAAGAGAATAAACAATAGAGACAACAATAGTCAGAGACAACAATAGTCAGCTGTCCCTGATTGAGAACCATACCCGGCCAAAACAAAGAAATACAAAACATACAAAAAGGAACATAGAATGCCCACCCTAGTCACACCCTGACCAAACCAAAATAGAGACATAAAAAGCTCTCTAAGGTCAGGGCGTGACAGTGGATGAATACTTTCGCAAGGCAGTGAATATATATATATATATATATATACACACACATACACATACATACACATACACACATACAGTTGAAGTCAGAAGTTTACATACACTTAGGTTGGAGTCATTAAATCTTGTTTTTCAACCACTCCACAAATTTCTTGTTAACAACGATAGTTTTGGCAAGTCGGTTAGGACATCTACTTTGTGCATGACACAAGTCATTTTTCCAACAAATGTTTACAGACAGATTATTTCACTTATAATTCACTGTATCACAATTCCAGTGGGTCAGAAATGTACATACACTAAGTTGACTCTACCTTTAAACAGCTTGGAAAATTCCAGAAAATGATGTCATGGCTTTAGAAGCATCTGATATGCTAATTGACATAATTTGAGTCAATTGGAGGTGTACCTGTGGATGTATTTCAAGGCCTACCTTCAAACGCAGTGCCTCTTTGCTTGACATCATGGAAAAATCAAAAGAATTCAGCCAAGACCTCAGAAAAACATTGTAGACCTCCACAAGTCTGGTTCATCCTTGGGAGCAATTTCCAAATGCCTGAAGGTACCACGTTAATCTGTACAAACAATAGTACGCAAGTATAAACACCACGGAACCACTCAGCCGTCATACCGCTCAGGAAGGAGACACGTTCTGTCTCCTAGAGGTGAAGGTACTTTGGAGCGAAAAGTGCAAATCAATCCCAGATCAACAGCAAAGGACCTTGTGAAGATGCTGGAGGAAACAGGTACAAAAGTATCTATATCCACAGTAAAAACAAGTCCTATATCGACATAACCTGAAAGGCCGCTCAGCAATGAAGAAACCACTGCTCCAAAACTGCCATAAAAAAGCCAGACTACGGTTTGCAACTGCACATGGGGACTAAGATTGTACTTTTTGGAGAAATGTCCTCTGGTCTGATGAAACAAAAATAGAACTGTTTGGCCATAATGACCATCATTATGTTTGGAGGAAAAAGGGGGAGGCTTGCAAGCCCAACCGTGAAGCACGTAGGTGGCAGCATCATGTTGTGGGGGTGCTTTGATGCAGAAGGGACTGGTGCACTTCACAAAATAGATGGCATCACGAGACAGGAAAATTACAGGGAGATATTGAAGCAACATCTCAAGACATCAGGCAGGAATTAAAAATGGGTCTTCCAAATGGACAATGACCCCAAGCATACTTCCAAAGTTGTGCCAATATGGCTGAAGGACAACAAAGGCAAGGAATTGGAGTGGCCATCACAAAGCCCTGACCTCAATCCTATAGAAAATGTGTGGGCAGAACTGAAAAAGCGTATGCGAGCAAGGAGGCCTACAAACCTGACTCAGTTACACCAGCTCTGTCAGGAGGAATGGGTCAATATTCACCCAACTTATTGTGGGAAGCTTGTGGAAGGCTTCCCGAAACGTTTGACCCAAGTTAAACAATTTAAAGGCAATGCTACCAAATACTAATTTAGTGTATGTAAACTTTTGACCCACTGGGCATGTGATGAAAGAAATAAAAGCTTAAATAAATCCTTCTCTCTACTATTATTCTGACATTTCACATTCTTAGAATAAAGTGGTGATCTTAACGGACCTAAAACAGGGAATTGGTACTAGGATTAAATGTCAGGAATTCTGAAAAACTGAGTTTAAATGTATTTGGCTAATGTGTATGTAAACTTCTGACCTCAACTGTATGTACTAGTGATTAACCCTCAATGTATACTGTTTAAATACTTTAAACTGCAGACTTGTTTGTTGTGTACATTGATTTTATGATCGCTTTTGTTTTGTTTTGTTTTGTTGTCAGTAAGAATGTACAGGGTGTTTATGTTGTCTGTCATACGGAAGTCAATTTGACATTTGCTCAGAACATTGTTTTCACTGAGGAAATGTTGGAGTCTGCTGTTGGGGTCAAATTTGTCTCCACTTTTGTGGATTGTGGTGATCAGGCCTTGGTTCTGAATATTAGGGAAGATGCCAGAGCTGCGGATAATGTTGAGGAGTTTAACCCATTTGAATTTGTGCTCTGTACATTTTATTTAAAAAAATGTGTTTACCATCAACACCACAGGCATTTTTAATAGCTGATTCTAAGTTTTGTAAATCATCATGTATAAGTTTTAGCTCTTGGTTCTTTGTTATTTTTTCGAAAAGTTTGGAGAAGTGGTTTATCTTTTCATCTGTATCTCCATGTTCCAGCTCT
>NC_092150.1:79771705-79781705 GCF_045791955.1 Oncorhynchus clarkii lewisi
ACAGCCCATACTCTAAAGGGGAGGGAGTTATAACAGCCCATACTTTACTGGGGAGGGAGTTATTACAGCCCATACTCTAAAGGGGAGGGAGTTATTACAGCCCATACTCTAAAGGGGAGGGAGTTATTACAACCCATACTCTAAAGGGGAGGGAGTCAATACAGCCCGTGCTCTAATGGGAGTCAACACTTCCAAAGCTCTAATGGGAGTCAATACAGCTCATAATCTAATGGGAGTCAATACAGCTCACAATCTAATGGGGAGGGAGTCACTGCAGCCCATGCTATTATGGGAGTCAATACAGCCCATGATCTAATGGGAGTCTATACAGCTCATAATCTAATGGAGAGGGAGTCATTGCAGCCCACGGGGAAAGACTCAATACAACCAATGCTCTATTGGGGAGGGAGTTATTACAGCCCATACTCTAAAGGGGAGGGAGTTATTAGAGCCCATGCTTTATAGGGGAGGGAGTTATTACAGCCAATACTCTAATGGGGTGGGAGTTATTAGAGCCCATGTCATATTGGGGAGGGAGTTATTACAGCCCATACTCTAATGGGGAGGGAGTTATTGCAGCCCATGCTTTATAGGGGAGGGAGTTATTACAGCCCATACTGTAATGGGGGGGAGTTATTAGAGCCCATGCTTTATAGGGGAGGGAGTTATTACAGCCCATACTCTAATGGGGAGGGAGTTATTAGAGACCATGCTTTATACGGGAGGGAGTTATTAGAGACCATGCATGATTGGGGAGGGAGTTATTACAGCCCATGTTATATTGGGGGGGGAGTTACAGCCCATACTCTAATGGGGAGGGAGTTACAGCCCATACTCTAATGGAGAGGGAGTTACAACCCATACTCTAATGGGGAGGGAGTTATTACAGCCCATACTCTAATGAGGAGGGAGTTACAGCCCATACTCTAATGGAGAGGGAGTTACAACCCATACTCTAATGGGGAGGGAGTTATTACAGCCCATGTTATATTGGGGAGGGAGTTACAGCCCATACTCTAATGGGGAGGGAGTTACAGCCCATACTCTAATGGGGAGGGAGTTATTACAGCCCATGTTATACTGGGGAGGGAGTTATTACAGCCCATGTTATATTGGGGAGGGAGTTACAGCCCATACTCTAATGGGGAGGGAGTTACAGCCCATACTCTAATGGAGAGGGAGTTACAACCCATACTCTAATGGGGAGGGAGTTATTACAGCCCATACTCTAATGAGGAGGGAGTTACAGCCCATACTCTAATGGAGAGGGAGTTACAACCCATACTCTAATGGGGAGGGAGTTATTACAGCCCATGTTATATTGGGGAAGGAGTTACAGCCCATACTCTAAAGGGGAGGGAGTTACAGCCCATACTCTAAAGGGGAGGGAGTTACAGCCCATAATCTAAAGGGGAGGGAGTTACAGCCCATACTCTAAAGGGGAGGGAGTTACAGCCCATACTCTAAAGGGGAGGGAGTTACAGCCCTTACTCTAAAGGGGAGGGAATTGGTACAGCCCATACTCTAATGGGGAGGGAGTTACAGCCCATACTCTAAAGGGGAGGGAGTTATTAGAGCCAATGCTTTATAGGGGAGGGAGTTATTACAGCCCATACTCTAATGGGGAGGGAGTTATTAGAGCCCATTCTTTATAGGGGAGGGAGTTATAACAGCCCATACTCTAATGGGGTGGGAGTTATTAGAGCCCATGCTTTATAGGGGAGCGAGTTATTACAGCCCATACTCTAATGGAGAGGGAGTTATTACAGCCCATACTCTAATGGGGAGCGAGTTATTAGATACCATGCTTTATAGGGAAGGGAGTTATTAGAGACCATGTTATATTGGGGAGGGAGTTACAGCCCATACTCTAATGGGGAGGGAGTTACAGCCCATACTCTAATGAGGAGGGAGTTACAGCCCATACTCTAAAGGGGAGGGAGTTATTACAGCCCATGTTATATTGGGGAGGGAGTTATTACAGCCCATACTCTAATGGGGAGGGAGTTATTACAGCCCATGCTTTATACGGGAGGGAGTTATTAGAGACCATGCATGATTGGGGAGGGAGTTATTAAAGCCCATGTTATATTGGGGAGGGAGTTACAGCCCATACTCTAATGGGGCGGGAGTTACAGCCCATACTCTAATGGGGAGGGAGTTACAGCCTATACTCTAATGGGGAGGGAGTTACAACCCATACTCTAATGGGGAGGGAGTTATTACAGCCCATTTTATACTAGGGAGGGAGTTACAGCCCATACTCTAATGGGGAGGGAGTTACAGCCCATCTCTAATGGGGAGGGAGTTATTACAGCCCATGTTATATTGGGGAGGGAGTTACAGCCCATGTTATAATGGGGAGGGAGTTATTACAGCCCATACTCTAATGGGGAGGGAGTTACAGCCCATACTCTAATGGGGAGGGAGTTACATCCCATACTGTAATGGGGAGGGAGTTACAGCCTATACTTAAATGGGGAGGGAGTTATTACAGTCCATGTTATGTTGGGGAGGGAGTTACAGCCCATACTCTAATGGGGAGGGAGTTATAGCCCATACTCTAATGGGGAGGGAGTTACATCCCATACTCTAATGGGGAGGGAGTTACAGCCTATACTTTAATGGGGAGGGAGTTGTTACAGCCCATGTTATATTGGGGAGGGAGTTACAGCCCATACTCTAATGGGGAGGGAGTTACAGCCCATACTCTAATGGGGAGGGAGTTACAGCCCATACTCTAATGGGGAGGGAGTTACATCCCATACTCTAATGGGGAGGGAGTTACAGCCTATACTCTAATGGGGAGGGAGTTACAGCCTATACTTTAATGGGGAGGGAGTTGTTACAGCCCATACTCTAATGGGGAGGGAGTTACAGCCTATACTTTAATGGGGAGGGAGTTGTTACAGCCCATGTTATATTGGGGAGGGAGTTACAGCCCATACTCTATTGGGGAGGGAGTTACAGCCCATACTCTAATGGGGAGGGAGTTATTACAGCCCATACTCTAATGGGGAGGGAGTTATTACAGCCCATGTTATATTGTGGAGGGAGTTACAGCCCATACTCTAAAGGGGAGGGAGTTATTACAGCCCATACTCTAATGGGGAGGGAGTTGTTACAGCCCATACGCTAAAGGGGAGGGAGTTGTTACAGCCCATACTCTAAAGGGGAGGGAGTTACAGCCCATACTCTAAAGGGGAGGGAGTTACAGCCCATACTCTAATGGGGAGGGAGTTACAGCCCATACTCTAATGGGGAGGGAGTTACAGCCCATACTCTATTGGGGAGGGAGTTGTTACAGCCCATACTCTATTGGGGAGGGAGTTGTTACAGCCCATACTCTATTGGGGAGGGAGTTGTTACAGCCCATACTCTAATAAGGAAGGAGTCGAGCCGTGTAACTCTATTACTTGTATCTATAAGAGTGTACTTCCAAATGTCAGCCTCGGGCCCTGAGGAATTGCAGCCATGGGCTGATTATTAGATGTGGAAAAAGCAGTGGTTCTAGTGTACAGGCACACGCAAACAAACACACGCACGTAGGCATTTACAGATGTAGCATTTTAATTTCATCACTGATTTGTTGCCAAATTTTCCTGCATCACATGAATTGCAGATGAGCCATGTGATTTACATAAATTCACTGAAAATACACACTAACACACAGTTACATTTAACAGTATTCCACTTTTCATGTAGCCTACTTTTGGCCAGATAATAGCCTAACCACTGACAAGCAACATTATGGACTAAACTTTAAATTCCTGTTGCTGTAGGATCATTTTGCTGTGGCAATATAGGTCAAGTTAAGATTCTACATCTGTACGTAGGCACGCACACACACACACACACACACACACACACACACACACACGCACGCACGCACGCACGCGCACGCACGCACGCACGCACACACACACGCACGCACGCACGCACGCACGCACGCACACACACACACACACACACACACACACCTTTGGACTGTTAATTAAGAGCAGGCAGACATTCAACATGTCAAAATCTATTCAATCCCATTCCTGTTGGAGATTACAGTGAGGGAACTGTTCAGCATTCCACCATCAGCCGCCTGATGAGCAGAACAGCTCCCATTCTGTTTGGGAAGGAGAACAGAGACATTGGTTGTAGCTTGGGTCTCTTACCATAAATCCATTTGCCAGGGTATTATTTGTTTCTCTTTTTTTCTATTCCATTTATTTTTCTCTCCCTCTCCTGCATTTTTCATGGTGTTTCAGTCTCACAGATAGATCCACAGACCCATTTCAGCCGCCCCTGAGAGTCATTAAATTGTAGAGGACGGTCATGTCAGCTGGAGAATGTTTACATCATACACTGTCCAATTTTATAGATACAAATCTTCTGTTTGTCCAAAACTATGCCAAGGTGACGATGGGTAAAATAGATCAGTTGAAATACTTTCTGACAAAAGGTTTTACTGACAATCCTAATTGTATTGACACATCAGTGATTCAAGTAAATTTGACATATTTTCGGGAGGTAAACAGCCATGACTCCAACAAATATGTACATATTCTCCTGACATACACAATATGATCCATTTGAAATGCTTAAAAACATGTATATATACTGTATATACACACATACATACATACAGTTGAAGTCAGAAGTTGACATACACCTTAGCCAAATGCATTTAAACTCAGTTTTTCACAATTCCTGACATTTAATCCGAGTAAAAATTCACAGTTTTAGGTCACTTAGGATCACCACTTTATTTTAAGAATGTGAAATGTCAGAGTAATAGTTGAGATAATGATTTATTTCAGCTTTTATTTCTTTCATCAGATTCCCAGTGGGTCAGAAGTTTACATACACTCAATAAGCATTTGGTAGTATTGCCTTACAATTGTTTAATTTGGGTCAAACGTTTTGGTTAGCGTTCCACAAGCTTCACACAAAACGTTGGGTAAATTTTGTCCCATTCCTCCTGACAGAGCTGGTGTAACTGAGTCAGGTTTGTAGGCCTCCTTGCTCGCAAACACTTTTTTAGTTCTGCCCACACATTTTATATGGGATTGAGGTCAGGGCTTTGTGATGGCCACTCCAATACCTTGACTTTGTTGTCCTTAAGCCAATATGCCAACTTTGAAAGTATACTTGGAGTCATTGTCCATTTGGAAGACCCATGTGCGACAAAGCTTTAACTTCCTGCCTGATGTCTTGAGATGTTGCTTCAATATATCCACATAATTAACCTGTCTCATGATGCCATCTATTTTGTGATGTGCACCAGGCCCTCCTGCAGCAAAGCACCCCCACAACACGATGCTGCCAACTACGTGCTTCACGGTTGGGATGGTGTTCATCGACTTTAAAGCCTCCCCCTTTTTCCTCCAAACATAACGATGGTCATTTTGGCCAAACAGTTCTATTTTTGTTTCATCAGACCAGAGGACATTTCTCCAAAAAGTACGATCTTAGTCCCCATGTGCAGTTGCAAACCGTAGTCTGGCTTTTTTTATGGCGGTTTTGGAGCAGTGTCTTCTTCCTTGCTGAGCGGCCATTCAGGTTATGTCGGTATAGGACTCGTTTTACTGTGGATATAGACAATTTGGTACCTGTTTCCTCCAGCATCTTCACAGGGTCCTTTGCTGTTGTTCTGGGATTGATTTCCACTTTTCACAGCAAAATACGTTAATCTCTAGGAGACAGAATGCATCTCTTTCCTGAGCAGTATGACAGCTGCGTAGTCCCTTGGTGTTTATACTTGCATACTATTGTTTGTACAGATGAATGTGGTACCTTCAGGCATTTGGAAATTTCTCCCAAGGATGAACCAGACATGTGGAGGTTTACAATTTTCTTTTTGAGGTCTTGGCTGAGTTCCTTTGATTTTCCCATGATGTCAATCAAAGAGTTTGAAGGTAGGCCTTGAAATGCATCCACAGGTACACCTCCAATTGACTCAAATTATGTCGATTAGCCTATCAGAAGCTTCTAAAACCATGACATAATTTTCTGGAATTTTCCAAGCTGTTTAAAGGTAGAGTCAACTTAGTGTATGTTATCTTCTGACCCACTGGAATTGTGATGCATAGAATTATAAGTGAAATAATCTGTCTGTAAACATTTGTTGTAAAAATGACTTGTGTCACGCACAAAGTAGATGTCCTTCCCGACTTGCCAAAACTATATAGAGTGGTTGAAAAACAAGTTTCAATGACTACAACCGAAGTGTACGTAAACTTCCGACTTCAACTGTACAAATATATATATATATATATATATATATATATATATATATATACAGTTTCAGTCAAAAGTTTGAACACACCTACTAATATAGGCTATTTTTTATTTTGTTTACTATATTTTACATTTTGTCAATAATAGTGAAGACATCAAAACTATGAAATAACACATATGGAATCATGTAGTAACCAAACAAGTGTTAAACAAATCAAAATATATGTTATATTTAAGATTCTTCAAAGTAGCTACCATTTGCCCTGATGACAGGTTTGGTCAAGTTTCTTCAAGTGCAGGTGCAAAAACCATGAAGTGGCTATTTTGAAACCTCCTCTCATGAGGACCGCCACAGGAAGGAAGACCCAGAGTTACCTCTGCTGCATAGGATAAGTTCATTAGAGTTACAAGCCTCAGACATTGCAGCCCAAAGAAATGCCTCACAGAGTTCAAGTAAAAGACACATCTCAACATCAACTGTTCAGAGTAGACTGCATGAATCAGGCCTTCATGGTTGAAATGCTACAAAGAAACCACTACTAATGGACACCAATAAGAAGAAGAGACTTGCTTGGGCTAAGAAACATGAGCAATGGACATTAGACCGGTGTAAGTCTCTCCTTTGGGTCCAAATGTGAGATTTTCGGTTCCAACCGCCGTGTCTTTGTGAGACACAGAGTAGGTGAATGGATGATCTCCGCATGTGTGGTTCCCATCGTGAAGCATGGATGAGGAGGTGTGATGATGTGGGGGTGCTTTGCAGGTGACACTGTGCTTTATTTAGAACTCAAGGCACACTTAACCATTATGGCTACCACAGAATTCAGCAGCACTACGCCATCCCATCTGGTTTAAGCTTAGTGGGACTATCATTTGTTTTTCAACAGGACAATGACTCAACACACCTCCAGGCTGGGTAAGGGCTATTTGAACAAGAAGGAAAGTGATGGAATGCTGCATCAGATGGCCTAGCCTCCACAATCACCCAACCTCAACCCAATTGAGATGATTTGGGAGGAGTTGGACTGCAGAGTCAAGGAATAGCAGCCAACAAGTGCTCAGCTTATGTGGGAACTCCTTCAAGACTGTTGGAAAAGCATTCCTCATGAAGCTGGTTGATGGAATGCCAAGAGCGTGTAAAGCTGTCATCAAGGCAAAGATTGGCTACTTTGAAGAATTTCAAATATAAAATATATTTTGATTTGTTTCACACTTTTTTGGTTACCACATGATTCCATATGCGTTATGTTATAGTTTTGATAACTTCACTATTATTCTACAATGTAGACATTTTTTTAAATAAAGAAAAACACTTGAATGAGTAGGTGTTTCCAAACTTTTGACTGGTAGTGTAAATATTTAAAGTGCATTCAGAAAGTACTCAGATCCCTTGACCTTTTCCACATTTGTGTTACGGATGTAATTGTTTTTTCCCCCTCAACAATATACACACAATACCCCATAATGACAAAGCAAAAACTGGTTTTGTAATTTTTTTTCAAATGTATTAAAAATAAAAAACTGAAATATTACATTTACATAAGTATTCAGGCCCTTTACTCAGTACTTTGATTACAGCATTGAGTTTTCTTGGGTATGATGCTACAAGTTTGACACACCTGTATTTGGGGAGTTTCTCCCATTTTTCTCTGCAGATCCTCTCAAGCTCTGTCAAGTTGGATGGGGACCGTTGCTGCACAGTTTTTTCAGGTCTCTCCAGTTAGATCGGGCTCAAGTCCGGGCTCTGGCTGGATCACTCAAGGACATTCAGAGACTTGTCCCGAAGCCACTCCTGCATTGTCTTGGCTGTGTGCTTAGAGTCATTGTCCTGTTGGAAGGTGAACCTTCGCCCCCGTCTGAGGTCCTGCATGCTCTGGAGCAGGTTTTCATCAAGGATCTCTCTGTATTTTTCTCCTTTCATCTTTCCCTCAAACCTGACTTTCCCTCAATCCTGACTAGTCTCGTAGTCCCTGCCGCTAAAAAACATCCTCACAGCATGATGCTGTCACAAACATGCTTCAACATGGGGATGGTGCCAGGTTTCCTCCAGACGTGACACTTGGCATTCAGTCCCAAGAGTTCATTCCTGCTTTCACAAGACCAGAGAATCTCATTTATTACGTATTCCATGTGTTATTTCATAGTTTAATGACTTCACTACTTTTCTACAATGTAGAAAATAGTAAAAATTATGAAAAACCCTGGAATGAGTAGGTGTGTCCAGACTTTTGGCTGGTACTGTGTATATATTCAGAAAATATTAAAGAAAATTACACATATGTCCACTTGATTAAAGCTGTGTATCTACTGTGCCCCAGCTGCTTCTGTGTGTCTGATTTTTTCAGCATACAGTACGGTATCTAAAACATATCTGAAGCCAGTGCTACAGATGGACAGAGGCCGGCTGTTAGCCTTTTCATTGACATCCCCTCCCTCCCTCCCTCCCTCCCTCCCTCCCTCCCTCCCTCCCTCCCTCCCTCTCCCCTCCCCTCCTCTCCCCTCACACCAGAACTGGGCTGTATTCATTCAGTCATTCATCACAGTGGCAGGTTGAACCATGTGCACAATCTGTTTATATCCATAATTATAAGGCAGGGTTCAGAACATCTGTTTGGCACACAGACCAGATGGGCTGTACAGAGGTGAACAGGTTACTGCACATATACATGTATCTCCCATGAAACCTACTTGCATGTGTGTGTGTGTGTGTGTGTGTGTGTGTATGTGTGTGTGTGTGTGTGTGTGTGTGTGTGTGTGTGTGTGTGTGTGTGTGTGTGTGTGTGTGTGTGTGTGTGTGTGTGTGTGTGTGTGTGTGTGTGTGTGTGTGTGTGTGTGTGTGTGTGTGTGTGAGAGAGAGAGAGAAAGAGAGTGTGCGCGAGTGTGTGAATAACTGAATGGTTGGCTGCATAACGGTTTAGTATTAATGAGGGATAATTCATCATCTGATATCATCCTTTACTTTGATGAATACTTGCAAAGAAACAGGTCAGCCTCGGTGTGCAGAAACTGGTTAACCTTTTAATAAACCCATTCAAGTTGTGCTGTACATATGCTCAGAATCTTAATTACATCAACACTAACTAGACAAAAAGTTTTACCTGTTATTAGTTAACTACACTTAGATAATGTTGAATTAAAATTATCACTTGAATAAGTCTAGAATGACTATAGACTCTGAAGGACCACTGATGTTCTCATGTTGTAGTGCCACATGCTAGCTAAAACAGATGGATGTGTCTTTTTCAACAGACACTAAATGAATGTAATACATGTCAACCACTTAGTATGTAATAGGAAGACAATGCATTGGAAATGTGTGGTAAACTGTAATTATACTTCATTAATATCAACTCATAGGTCTAACACCACTGCACAATTATCTCATTACACAGTGTATGGGAGAACATTTAAATTGGGTTTAATTGGGATTGTAAGAGAAAGTCAAAAAAAGTAATTGTTAGGCCCATTTGAGTAATGTTACTAAGTCAAGTTTTATAATGGACGAGACCTTTTTTAACTGCCAATAGACGGGTCTCTGCAAGTCTGTGTCCTCAGTGCCTCCGCTTCCATGTCATGTGATGAAATGCTCTTATCTTTTATCAATGATTGTCTTCTCACCTGACCCATTTTGGTCCTTTGCAACAGGTGGGAAAAATGTCTCGACATGAGGGAGATATTTCAGAGTCTGAGTCAAAGAAAAGTGTGGGAAGAACACACGCTTAAATCAGTCACACACAAGGGATTTAAGTTTTCAAGCTCAGAGTGCAAC
>NC_092150.1:79786705-79794205 GCF_045791955.1 Oncorhynchus clarkii lewisi
ACAGACAGGGTAGTGCAGGGCAGACAGGGCAGTGCAGGACAGACAGGGTAGTGCAGGACAGACAGGGTAGTGCAGGGCAGACAGGGTAGTGCAGGACAGACAGGGTAGTGCAGGACAGACAGGGTAGTGCAGGACAGACAGTGTAGTGCAGGACAGACAGGGTAGTGCAGGGCAGACAGGGTAGTGCAGGACAGACAGGGTAGTGCAGGACAGACAGGGTAGTGCAGGGCAGACAGGGTAGTGCAGGGCAGACAGGGTAGTGCAGGACAGACAGGGTAGTGCAGGGCAGAGAGGGTAGTGCAGGACAGACAGGGTAGTGCAGGACAGACAGGGTAGTGCAGGACAGACAGGATAGTGCAGGACAGACAGGGTAGTGCAGGACAGACAGGGTAGTGTAGGGCAGACAGGGTAGTGCAGGGCAGACAGGGTAGTGCAGGGCAGACAGGGTAGTGCAGGACAGATCATTTGACGTTTGATGTTTCGTTCACTTTTTTTGTGAGGATCAGGAGAAGAGGGGAGAGGATAGGGGAGGAGACCCTTACAAAAAACACAGCAAATTTGCAGTTTCACATATGAAATAAAACCATATTTTCACATTTTTACATTTTAACACCACCATTTCACGTGAGAAGAAAACCTGTTATCACCTCACATGTTAATTGCAGTTGGACATGTGAAATTTGCAGTTTCACATGTACAAAACTTTTACATGTGGAAATCGTATATGCAATTTCACAAGTGAAAAACCTTCTCATAGGAAGATCTCACGTTCACATGTGAAATTGCAAGTTCACACGTAAAGTGGGCATGACAAAACCTTTTCCCGCTCAGAATTCCGAAAAGACTTGGCATGGGTCCTCAGATCCTCAAAAGGTTCTATGGCTGCACCATCGAGAGCATCCTGACCGGTTGCATCACTGCCTGGTATGGCAAATGCTCGGCCTCCAACCGCAAGGCACTACAGAGGGTAGTGCGTACGGCCCAGTACATTACTGGGGCCATGCTTCCTGCCATCCAGGACCTCTATACCAGGTGGTGTCAGAGGAAGGCCCTAAAAATTGTCAAAGACTCCAGCCACCCTAGTCATAGACTGTCCTCTCTGCTACTGCTTGGCAAGCGGTACCGGAGCACCAAGTATAGGTCCAAGAGGCTTCTAAACAGCTTCTACCCCCAAGCCATAAGACTCCTGAACACCTAATCAAATGGCTACCCAGACTATTTGCACCCCCCCCCCTTTACACGCTGCTACTCTTTGTTGTTATCATCTATGCATAGTCACTTTTAATAACTCTACCTACATGTACATATTACCTCAACTAACCACCGGTGCCCCGGCACATTGACTCTGTACCGGTACCCCCCTTTATATAGTCTCGCTATTGCTATTTTACTGCTGCTCTTTAATTACTTGTTACTTTTTATTTCTTATTCTTATCCTATTTTTTTAACTGCATTGTTGGTTAGGGGCTCGTAAGTAATCGTTTTAACAGCCCTAGTTGATATTAAAGTGAGAAAATCCACATGTGCAAGTGTAGAGAACATGAGTCGGTCATGGTTGCTTATGGTCAGGTGATGAGGTAGCCCCGCCTTCCACTTCAAAATGAGTGTTGATCCTCTTGGTTCGAATGGTGAATATGTTGGCTTCTCCGATGGGAGGCCTGGGTTCTAACCCCACCAGTTACAAAAGCACACATGTGAAGCTTATAATATCACACGTGAAATGTTGAGAAACCACAGGTCTGATTGGTTTCACACGTGTTCTCGAAAACCATGTGACATTTTTCACATGTGATTTGTTTCGATTTTTTTTGTAAGGGGAAGAGAAGAGAGCAGAGGAGAGAGGATCCAAAACTAAGCTGCTCTTCTTCTGTCTTTAAACTTGAGTGAAGCCAGGCCTCGCTGGTGAAATAGTTCAATCCGGAAACAAATTCAATTTAAAAGTGTGTGGCAGTTTACTGAATTAATGATCATGTTAACATAAAAGTCTTTACAAAGAAATCCAGGAATCACAATCAAAACATCTTCTTCCTGTTCATCATTGTCTCCCAATACCAATTTGATACCAAATGTTTTAGGCGGCAGGGGTGTTCAATTTGACAATAATAATTTCACAATATTTTTCGTTAATTTTGTTATATCACCTGGAATATACTGTATCTGAACATGCATTAAATGGATGTATTTGAGTATTCACTGTGGCTTTGCTCATATGAGCGTATATGTTCTATCTCAGCTTCTTTGTTTCAGTACATTTTAGAAACTAGCAGGACTGAGAGGGTTGTGTTTATAACAAATATAGAAACACCATCTGTCCATTCCATGATATTCATTTGCTACGTTTTCATTAATATTATCTCATCTGTGGTTTATGTGAGCTGAAATCAACACGCTTTCATAAAAGTTTCTGCATAATGGCATACATTATTAAATGGCATATATTATTAAATGGCATGCTGCATTTTGAAGATGGGGGCATGGAAGAAATAGTCAAAGATCATCCTTAGAAATCTTCAAACGCTCTTGTTTTTCTTGTGTTGTATTTCTCATCAACAACCAGTCTGCAATGTGAGCCTAGTAATGGCACCTATTTGAGAAGGCGCCCACACATTCTCTCTCTCTCTCTCTCTCTCTCTCTCTCTCCTCTCTCTTTCTCTCTGTCTCTCTGTATGCAATTTGTTCTCAGTGTGGTGTATTAGAGCTTTGTAAATTGTTTTAAGGAGTGTAATTTGAGCAGATACATGATAAGCCAATGAAGCATGACTCATTTTACAGTGTGCAGAAATTAAGATAAAGTCCTTGAGAAAGCAAATCCAAACTTAACAAAACCAACATAAGCATCTTTGGGAACCCTAATGTAGCCCTTTGATAAACACAACTTTACATTTTACATTACTGTAACCCCAAACTAATGTACTGTTTATCTTCATGGTTAAGATGCACATAGTTAAGGGGAGTGTTTTCAATTTATATTTCATCAGATGGTTATAGAACAAAATATCCAACTACTGTAGTCCTTGGTGATAAATGTAAAAATACATATTATGTTTATATAACTGTCAATCACTGTGTGTGTGTGTGTGCGCGTGGGTGAGTGTGTAGAATTTGTAGTGACATAAAAACCTGCAGTGCAAGTCTCATGCTCCCCAGATTTGGTGCTATAACTGTGGCAGGCAGGGGAGAGGGGGTATAGACTTGTTGTGCTATGACTGTGGCAGGCAGGGGAGAGGGGGTATAGACTCGTTGTGCTATGACTGTGGCAGGCAGGGGAGAGGGGGTATAGACTCGTTGTGCTATGACTGTGGCAAGCAGGGGAGAGGGGGTATAGACTCGTTGTGCTATGACTGTGGTAGGCAGGGGAGAGGGGGTATAGACTCGTTGTGCTATGACTGTGGCAGGCAGGGGAGAGGGGGTATAGACTCGTTGTGCTATGACTGTGGCAGGCAGGGGAGAGGGGGTATAGACTCGTTGTGCTATGACTGTGGCAGGCAGGGGAGAGGGGGTATAGACTCGTTGTGCTATGACTGTGGCAGGCAGGGGAGAGGGGGTATAGACTCGTTGTGCTATGACTGTGGCAGGCAGGGGAGAGGGGGTATAGACTCGTTGTGCTATGACTGTGGCAGGCAGGGGAGGACAAATACCAAGCCAACATCCAGACCAAGTACAATATAACTTAAAACATGATGTTTCCCATGTCAACACAAATTACTTGTTATAGGTCGTAAATCCTAATACATTGACATTGTTAATTTGCACAATATTTTCCTCCACAGATATCCATATGTAATACGTCAACCTTTGGTATGTAAAACGGCCTGCCTGTCAAAGTAGATCCAGAGGTAATCACTGTAGTGATGTCTTCACAGAGCTGCCTCAGGAGTTTACACAATCAGACAGACATGAAACATGTTCAAGAGGTGAACTCGCCTCAGGCGGAGACAGATTGAACTCTCACTGCTATTAAAATCGTTAGCTTTTCCCCGACGGCGAAACAACGAAGCACCCCACAAGTCTCCCGTATGAAACATGATACAACAGCCAATACAGCTTTCACGCGTGGACCTGATAAACAAAATCATAAATGTAAACTGAACTCACTCCTGGGACAAAAGGAGCGCAAGGCAATCATGGTGCCAGTCAAACCCTCTCCCTGCCTCAACCCGGGCTTGAACCGAGACCCTCTCAATACATTGTCAACAGTCACTTTCGAAGCATCGTTACCTATCGCTCCACAAAAGCTACAGCCCTTGCTGAGCAAGGGAAACAACTACTTCAAGGTGTCAGAGTGAGTGACGTCAGCAATTGAAACGCGACTAGTGAGCAACGCTCACTAGCTAGCCATTTCACAACGCTTACACAAAGAAATTAATGAATTAATGTGTGGTATGTCTTTTTAGATATTTAGGGGTTATATGTCTTTACACTAAGTACACAATGTCTCTTTACATTCATATCCTCTTTAGATTTCAATTCTTTGGGACAATGGCCAGATGACATCAGATGGGGATATGAGAAGACATGCTCAGAACATCTCAGTGGTTCTACACAACACGAAGGATGGTGAGTTGTTTGATACATTGATAATTGGTTTCAATCCTCTAACACTGTATAAACAGATACACTTTATAGACTCATATCCTTCATATCCTCAGCTTTGAGAGCAATAGCCAAATTATATCAAATTACTTCAAATCATAGCCAACCCAGGCAACCTGACACCATTGATTGGCTTATTATATAGTAACATGGGGTTGTTGGCTGGTAACTGTTCATGAGACCAAAACAGATCCCTAATGTCGGAGTATATGTGTATGCGGTAATGGCAGACCAGGGCTTAAATACTATTTGAAATCATTCCAAATAGTTTATCTGTGCTTGATTGAGCTTGCCTGCTGCAATGGAACCAATAGAAACGTAACCAAAAACCCATCTGGCAGTATCAGGCAGGGAAAAGCAAACAACAAAAGTATTAGAACAATTTCAAATAGTATTTGAACCAAGGTCTGGTAGTATGCAGCCATGGACCCCCAGCTGCCCATGCAGTCATCCCTGCCCAGCCTTTCTATGCCTTTCCTCCAGCCGCCATTGCAGCAGCTGAGAATACATTTTGGGAGTGATGCATTCAACAGCTGGTGCTGCCGAGCCCAGGGCTGGTGGAGGTTGACGAGGAGAAGGAGAGACCAGGGGGAACTGTCTGTGGAAACACAGTACATGGAACATGTCTGACTGTAGGCAAGAGGCCAAATGTCTGAGAGGAAGGAACACGGTTTCTTTCTTTCTTTCTTTCTTTCTTTCTTTCTTTCTTTCTTTCTTTCTTTCTTTCTTTCTTTCTTTCTTTCTTTCTCTCTCTCTCTCTCTCTCTCTCATTGTTACTCTCTCTTACTCTTTCTCTCTCTCTCCACATACATGAATACACGCCTCCCATCATTCACCCTGCACAGTATATGCTCTGGGAGGCCCTGAGAATAGTTGTGTCTAATAGTCCATGTGCTGCATGTTTTGGAAGACTGAGAAAGACGTTGGCAGGCATTCACAGCATACAGGTGTTGTCACACTGAGACAATGCACCACTTGTGGTTTTGATAAATTAACTGTTCTTAAAACAAGTTGTGTGAAAACCAGTGGATGGTGGATGCAAACCCTTTTTTCCATTTATGGTCTGCTGTGTTTACAGGATCTGCCAGAACTCTGTGTCAGGTAGTAGAAAAATATGTCTGTTACTAGTGTTTATGGACACATAACTAAGGCTATGGAAGGAAGAGAAAGAGAGAAACAGAGAGACAGTATGAGACAGACAGACTAGAGACAGAGAGAAACAGAAAGACAGCGTGAGACAGAGACAAAGAGATACAGAGAAAACATTAGGCAGACCGACTAGAGACAGAGAGATACAGACAGACTAGAGACAGAGACAGAAGACTAGAAACAGACAGATACAGAGAGACAGCATGAGAGACACACTAGAGACAGAAAGATACAGCGAGACAGCGTGAGCCAAAAGACTAGAGACAGAGAGCTACAGAGAGACAGCGTGAATCAGAAGACTAGAAACAGAGAGATACAGAGGGACAGCATGAGACAGACAGACTAGAAACAGAGATACAGAGAGACATCTTGAGACAGACAGACTAGAAACAGAGAGATTTAGACAGACAGGCTTGAGACAGAGAGATACAGAGACACAGCTTGAGACAGACAGGCTTGAGACAGAGAGATACAGAGCGACAGCGTGAGACAGACAGACTAGATACATAGATGAGTCCTAATGAAAGGTATTATATACTGTGTAAGTCATAATGAAAGGTGTTAGATACTGTATAAGTCCTAATGAAAGGTATTATATACTGTGTAAGTCATAATGAAAGGTGTTAGATACTGTATAAGTCCTAATGAAAGGTATTATATACTGTGTAAGTCATAATGAAAGGTGTTAGATACTGTATAAGTCATAATGAAAGGTATTATATACTGTGTAAGTCATAATGAAAGGTATTATATACTGTGTAAGTCATAATGAAAGGTGTTAGATACTGTAAAAGTCATAATGAAAGGTATTAGATACTGTATAAGTCATAATGAAATGTGCTAGATACTGTATAAGTCATAATGAAAGGTATTAGATACTGTATAAGTCATAATTAAAGGGAGGTAGTAGATGTGGAAGGGAGAGAGAGAGAGGAGAGAGAGAGAGGGAGGGAGAAAGAGGGAGCGAGAGAGAGAGGGAGAAAGACGGAGAGAGAGACAGTAAATATGTGTAAGACAAAAATAATTGTGTTCCAAAAAAGGTCCAGTTGTCAGCACCACTAATAAATATTCCATCTAGACACTGTTGCCCTAGAGCACACACAAACTATACATACCTTGGCCTAAACATCGGCGCCACAGGTAACTTCCACAAAGCTCTGAACGATCTGAGAGACAAGGCAAGAAGGGCCTTCTATGCCATCAAAAGGAACATAAAATCTGACATACCAGGGGATCTGGCAAAAAATACTTGAATCAGTTATAGAACTCATTGCCCTTTATGGTTGTGATGTATGGGGTCCGCTCACCAAACAATAATTCACAAAATTGGACAAACACCAAATTGAGACTCTGCATGCAGAATTCTGCAAAAATATATATTTTGTGTACAAAGTAAAACACCAAATAATGCATGCAGAGCAGAATTAGGTCTATACCTGCAAATGGTCAAAATCCAGAAAAGAGCCTGTAAATTCTACAACCACTTAAAGGGAAGCGATTCCCAAAACGTCCATACTGTAACAAAGCCATCACTTACAGAGAAATTAACCTGGAGAAGAGCCCCCCTAAGCAAGCTGGTCCTTGGGTGGCGCAACAGTCTAACGAGCTGCATCTCAGTGCTAGAGGCGTCACTACAGACCTTGGTTCGATTCCAGGCTGAATCACAAACAGCCATAATTGGGAGTCCCCTAGGGCGGCGCACAATTGGCCCAGCATTGTCTGGGTTTGGCTGGGGTAGGCTGTCATTGTAAATAAGAA